>NC_086452.1:430254829-430554829 GCF_028390025.1 Pseudophryne corroboree | reverse complement strand
CCCTGCTTGGATACAGATGTGTCCTCATACATCTTGCCTCAATACGCCAGTCAGCTGACAGCTCTCCTATTGTCGGGAGCATTTTTTTATTAAAAAATGCATCTTATTTGCATTACTATGTGACTAAAATAGACAAGCAGCTTCTGTTGATTAAAATGATATGTGGCATGCCTATATTCTGTGTGCGACTGTGGCTGTATCTGTATATGAAATGCTGCGGTACAGTGATTTCCAGGAATACACTGTAATTTAGCATTTCGTATGCAGGTACAGCCATAGTCACACACAGAATACAGGGGTGGTATTCATGTGACCGGCGGTCAGCAGACCGATGATCACATGACCTACCCCAAAATCCCGCCCCCTCACTATCCCGATAGTCGGCATGCCGACCAACAGGGACTATTTCCACTTGTGGGTGTCCACGACACCCACAGAGTGGGAATAGAACCTGTGGCGACCGCAGGTTCTATTCCTGCAGCGTGGCGAGTGCAGCGAGCCCGCAAGGGGCTTGCTGCACTCGCCCCTCCCCGCCGGGATCCCGGTGTCGGTATGCTGCCGGGAACCAGGCGTCGGTGTGTTGACCGGCGGTCAGGAGACCATCGGTCAGTCATACCACATCCGAATATAGGCATGTCGCATATCATTTTAATCAGCAGAAGCTGCATGTGCCCCAAGGCATTCCAAATGTCCTAGGCCAGAGGTTCTCAAACTCGGTCCTCGGGGGCTCACACAGTGCATGTTTTGCAGGTAACCCAGCAGGTGCACAGGTGTATTAATTACTCACTGACACATTTTAAAAGGTCCACAGGTGGAGCTAATTATTTCACTTGCGATTCTGTGAGGAGACCTGCAAAACATGCACTGTGTGCGTGTGGGCCCCCGAGGACCGAGTTTGAGAACCTCTGCCCTAGGCATTTGTCTAGTTTGCCTATGCCTAGGGCCTGCTCTGCTATTACCTCTTTGTGTTTCTATACCCAGTCTTGTTCTAGTAATGTATTTGATCCCAGTTGGACAGCACAACTTGCTTGGTTGGTTGGTTTGCTGGTGCTATAGAAATGTTAATAATAGTAATGAATAGTATTGGGTTTGTTATTGTAACTGTATTTTTAGGACATACTGTAGGGTCATTATTATAGAGAGAGGAGACATGAGTTATTGCTGTGCCAGCACAGAATTTTGGCCAGCGTTAAGCTTGTTTTGGCCTGTAATTCTCAGTGGGTGAATCTTGGGTGGGACCGGATGGACATTTTGCTGGATTGCCAGGTATTAAACCTGTGTCCCAAATGTCTGCCTTATCAGATTTCCTACAATTGCCTTTGGAAAGTATTAGCAGAGGTGACTGTCTTAATTATTTCCACACATATTCAATTTGTTCTCTCATTTGTTCACAGACTTTGGTAGAATTATAGCACACATGCTACAGATACAAAGTAATTCATATTATTATTTTAAAATCAACCTGTCATCAAAATAGATCATGTAACATATTTTCAAGGTATTTCAATTTCATCTCTACCAAAGCGCAAAAATAGGGCCCCGTAAAAAAAATAAAAAAAATCTAAACTAAAGACAGATTTTGGCACATCTTACACTTTCCTCATCTAAAGTTTATACCTTCTGCATGCAGTCGTGGGGGTAAGAGAATACATACAAGTTACTCTCGTTGCACATCAAGCTGAACAAGCGCGCTTTTCATAACAAGCGCAGTTTCCTATGTACATTTAAGCTGTGCCTCAAAACATGCGTGTTGTAAACTGCTACTTTTTTTTAATTTGAATAATGCGTTGTGCGGGGGAATTGTCTTTTATTATTAACAGTGCAGAATAAAACACAAACCACTAGTTCTGAGCTGGAGCAGAATTCTAGTCCATTAGCAGAGTGGGAAAGGCTGTTCACAATGGCTATTGTGACATTCACGGGACCAGGCATGGAAGGGGGTGTGGCCAAATCTAGAACCATGCCCCCTCCAGAGAAAAAAAAGTAAAATACTATGAGCTGCAAAAGGGGACTTAGTAGCTGGTCCGGGCCCCTCCAACAGACCAGAGCCCAGATGATACCTGCCTCCCACAGCAAGAAGCGCCACTTAAAATGCCCCTGCCCCACCACTTTTTTCATTCACAGTAGCAAATCTCTGAGGGCAGGATGTACTAAAGTCTAAGATGTGGTAAAAACCCTGAAAATCCCATTTATAGGGGTTTTACCGCATTTCCATATGCACCAAGCTGCAGAATGAGATGCATTACAGAGCTTGGAGCTGATGGGTAGCGCCATCTTTGGGTGGCGTTACCCAAATATGGGCTTCTTTTTGCAATTTACCCTGAGAGGGATTCCCAGCACCCCTGGCTACTCCTAGGTCCTAAACCCAGACGTCCCAACATCGCAAAAGACAGCTCTTATTGGAAGAGCTGTTCTCAGGGCCGGCGACAGGGGTGGTCAAATGGGACACCTGTACCTGGCCCCAAGGATCAAAGGGGCCCCAAAGATATACCACTGCCCGGCAGGGATGTGAGCCATCTTGTCCAAATAGGGCAGCGAGCTGTAGGTGGTGTGGTCGCTGCCTCAGAGTGGCCAGAGTCTCTCACACACAGTGACTGTACGGCATCGGCAGTGTGTACTCGCTCTTCAGGGTCCAGCTCTGTTGCAGGGAGTTATGGGTCATGGCAGCAGCTCCACTGGCCAAAATTCCTGTGCCCTGCGCCGCCCTCTGCTGGTGGGGTAAGAGAGCCGCATGGTACCTGCTGTGTGGTGTTCGGGTCTGTATACTGGGGAGTGCAGCGTAGGTGAGTCTCTCCCCGGGGTAAGAGTGGATTGGTGAGGAGATAAAGGGTTTTGGGATAGGGTGGGGGAGCTGGGAATGCAGCATGGAGTCATTGGGAAGAGACAATATAATATTAGACCCGAAATGGACCCTTACGGACAGAGGTAAAGTACCAGCCAACCAGCTCCTAACTGTCATTTTTCAAACCCAGCCTGTAATATGGCAGTTAGGAGCTGATTGTCTGGTACTTATCTCCTGCCAAGGCTTAGTACATTGGGGTTCATTCCGAGTTGATCGCTAGCTGAATTTGTTCGCAGCACAGCGATCAGGCTAAAAATCGGCAGTTCTGCGCCATGCGTATGTGGCGCAATGCGCACGCGCGACGTACAGGCTCAATGAACGATGCAGTTTTGCACAGGGTCTAGCGAAGCATTTCAGTCGCACTGGTTGCCGCAGAGTGATTGACATGAAGTGGGCGTTTCTGGGTGGCAACTGACTGTTTTCAGGGAGTGTGCGGAAAAATGCAGGCATGCCAGGGAAAACACAGGCGTGCCTGGGCGAACGCTAGGCGGGTGTGTGACGTCAAATCCGGAACTGAACAGTCTGAAGTGATCGCAAGCGCTGAGTAGGTTTTGAGCTACTCTGAAACTACACAAAAAAAATTTGTAGCCGCTCTGCGATACAACCGTTCGCACTTCTGCTAAGCTAAAATACACTCCCAGTGGGCGGCGGCATAGCGTTTGCACGGCTGCTAAAACTAGCTAGCGAGCGATCAACTCAGAATGACCCCCATAGACCCCAAAGTCATTCCCTCTTTTAAAATACCTCAAAAACATAAATCGAGACAAGAAATCACCTTATTAGCTTAGAAATCCATAGCTGCCAACTGTCCAGTCTGAGCCACAGCTGGTTATTTGTTTAATTTTCACCGACCTTTTTCACTGAAGTTTTCCGTTTCAGACCATCAGGGTCTGACTGCTCACACCAATAAGAAGCCACAAAGGTGGAACCAGCAGCTTTTTATTTTTGTAAACATTGGATAGGCAGAGAAAACAGAGAAAAGTAGGAATAAACTGAAGAACATGCTGTAGGTTTTAGAAGCATAATAAAGTGAATTACGAGTATGGGGGAGTGTTTAGTTATATTACAGGACTTCTAATATGATGTAATTGTAGACCATGGCTAGCTATACAGAATCAATATATTACACTGTAGCTGCACTGGTACTTGGACCAGTGTTTTTTTAATATCTTTATTGGTGACATTGCAAATGGTATTGAAGGGAAAGTATGCCTTTTTGCAGATGACACAAAGGTATGCAGCAGTAGAGTAGACACACCAGGGCCAATATTTACTAAAAAATCGAGTTTGCCCGATTTGAGTTTTTTTTTCTAAGTCCCAATCCGGGTATTCACTAAGCACCAATCTCGGCAGTGTTTGGACTATTCGTAATGGTTTGAATGACAACGTTCACAAATACGAATGAATAGACCATCGGTCAAACACGGCTGTTATTTCATACAATACGGGCATTCACTATTCATTTGTATTTGGGTGTTAGTTTCTGAGTGCTCAAGTGCGGGTCTGTTTTTTTTCGATTCGTTAAAAAAAGCAGCAATAAAATAGACCTGGTTTTTCCAGTCGAGTTTGGATAACCATGCACGGATCAGTGAGATCTGTGCATGGTTATCTATGGGAAAGGGTCTGTTTAGTGTTAAATCTGAAAAAAAATTGCGTGGGGTCCCCCCTCCTAAGCATAACCAGCCTCAGGCTCTTTGAGCCGGTCCTGGTTGAAAAAATATGGAGAAAAAAATGACAGGGGTTCCCCCATATTTAATCAACCAGCACCGGGCTCTGCGCCTGGTCCTGGTTCCAAAAATACGGGGGACAAAAAGCGTAGGGGTCCCCCGTATTTCTGAAACCAGCACCGGGCTCCACTAGCTGGGGAGATAATGCCACAGCCGGGGGACACTTTGATATCGGTCCCTGCGGCCGTGCCATTAAAACCCCAACTAGTCACCCCTGGCCGGGGTACCCTGGAGGAGTGGGGACCCCTTCAATCAAGGGGTTCCCCCCCTCCAGCCACCCAAGGGCCAGGGGTGAAGCCCGAGGCTGTCCCCCCCATCCAAGGGCGGTGGATGGGGGGCTGATAGCCTTGTGTGAAATTGTGAATATTGTTTTTAGTAACAGTACTACAAGTCCAAGCAAGCCTCCCCCGCAAGCTGGTACTTGGAGAACCACAAGTACCAGCATGCGGTGGAAAATCGGGCCCGCTGGTACCTGTAGTACTACTACTAAAAAAATACCCCAATAAAAACAGGACACACACACCGTGACAGTACAACTTTATTACATACATGCACACCAACATACACACATACTTACCTATGTTCCCACGAGGCTCGGTCCTCTTCTCCATGTAGAATCCTAGGGGTACCTGTAAAAAAAATTATACTCACATAATCCAGTGAAGAATCTGACCTTTGAATAATCCACGTACTTGGCAAAAAAATAAAACGGAAACCCGACCATGCACTGAAAGGGGTCCCATGTTTACACATGGGACCCCTTTCCCCGACTGCCAGGACCCCCCATGACTCCTGTCAAAGAGGGTCCCTTCAGCCAATCAGGGAGCGCCACGTCGTGGCACCCTCCTGATTGGCTGTGTGCTCCTGTAGTGTCTGTCAGGCAGCACACGGCAGTGATACAATGTAGTGCCTATGCGCTCCATTGTAGCCAATGGTGGGAACTTTGCGGTCAGCGGTGAGGTTACTTTCGGTCAACCGCTGACCGCAAAGTTCCCACCATTGGCTACAATGGAGGTGTGAGGTGTGGTGCCTCTGGACTGGCTGAGCTGGATGGCCTTAGTGTGGCATACCTTTACATTCTATTAACACTTTTCACTTATTAATTTTTTAACACTATTTCTCTATTTTAATTGAATTTCATTTTTGTGTTTTGGGGTGCCACACTCTGCACCTAGATATAGTGCTAGGGAACCCAAATATACAGAGACGCCTTGATGCGGCTTTGGGGCTTATTCACACATTTGCGCAAATATGTGTAACGAAGATCTCTGAATTCTATTATTATGTGGAATTTATATCTGGTTACGGTTATCATTCAGGGTGCTGGGGGAAACCAATGCCTTTTTTTCTTGCTTAGAAATACCCCTCCCTTTCGAGCACCTGAATGATATCTCTATGCTAATTGAGCATCTACCAATATATAAGTATGTGTGTATGTCGGTGTGCATGTATGTAATAAAGTTGTACTGTCACGGTGTGTGTGTCCTGTTTTTATTGGGGTATTTTTTTAGTAGTAGTACTACAGGTACCAGCGGGCCCGGTTTTCCACCGCATGCTGGTACTTGTGGTTCACCAAGTACCAGCTTTTAATGGCACGGGCCTGCATCATACACCAGACCCAGAAACACTAAGATATCTCAACATGTATAGTTTGGAGTAGAGAAGGGGGGGGGGGGGGGGGGGGGGTGCAGCTTGCACCCAGGTGTTACCTCAGAAGGGGTGACACCAAAGTGCTGGCTCTTCTGCAGTGATAGGAGCCGAGTGCTGCAGTGTAATAATCCTCTGCAGCACTCAGCTCCTGTCACAGATAAGGAGCCGCCACTGCACGCTGCACAGTCTCCGGGGGCAGCCAGCATCTCTGAGGAAGCTGGACACGCCCCCCCGGAGTGAAGGAGAAGTGGAGATCCGTGAGGACATGCCCCTTTAAATTAGACCGCACCCCCTTTCCGGTCGGCGCCGGCTCCGGCAGGGGTGAGTGGGGGGGTGGGGCTAGTAATGCAGAGTGCGCACCAGGTGTCACCACACCTGGTGACACCTCTGGCTCCATCGCAAACGTGCACTCCCGGCGGGACTAGGTGATCCATCGCCTAGCCCCGCTATGGGAGTGCACAGAGATGCTCCCATTGTAGTGAATGAGGTGCGTACACATCTCACATGCATATGCGTCCAATTCACAGCGATAGGCGGGACTCGGCGGGCCCGCTGGCACAGACGGAGCCACGATTAGCATGGCTCCATCTGTATATCAAGGGTTTTAACAAAGTCCAGGAGGGAAACATTCTTCAAATGAAGAGAAGCAATAGGACACGAGGACATGCGCTGAGACTGGAGGGGGGGAGGTTCAGGAGAAATTTGAGGAAAAATTACTTCACAGAAAGGGTAGTGTAGAAGTGGAATAGCCTCCCAGCAGAGGTGGTAGAGGCTAAAGAGGGGTACCCACGGAGCGATCACTGCTTAAAATCTAAGCAATCTGACTAGATTGCTTAGATTTTAAGCAGTGATCACTCTGTGTGTACCCCTCACAGCGATAGCGATGCGCGGCCCCGTGCATCCCTACAGCTGGTGCTAGATTGGCCTGCATCCAGGCTCAATCTAGCAGGTCGCTCATTTCACCCGCTGGGTGAAATGAGCACACCCCCCCCCTTCCCCATCTCCCCCGCACGCTCAGCGCACATCACGGTTCGCTCAGCACACATCTCTCCCCAGTCGTGAATACGGCCCTTAAGACAACAGAGCAATTTAAACATGCATGGGATAGACATAAGGAAATAAGGATCAAAAAAGGAAAAGGTTTGAGATAAAAAATATGGTCAAAAAGGGGCAGACTAGATGGGCCAAGTGGTTTTTATCTGCCGTCACACTCTATGTTTCTATTGGGCCCTACACACTGGCAGATAAAACAGACTGATATGAACAGTCTCGTTCATAAATGAACGAGAACTCGTTCATATCGTTCTGTGTGTAGGCACCAACGATTAACAATGCTCGGCCCCGTGCTCGTCAATCGTTGGTGCCCCGACGCTTATGCATGCAGGACAATATGGACGAAATTGTCCATATTAGCGTGCAGTGCTATGGAGCTGGGTGACGGGGGGAGTGAAGAAACTGCACTCCCCCCGTCACCTCCCCCCCCCACCGCCGGGTCGCTCATCGGCCGTATCCGCCGTCGGGCAGCTCGGCGGCGGCAGGCCCGGTGACAGGGGGGGGTCAAAGGGGACACCCGTCCCGGGCCCCGTTGTTGTGAGGGGCCCCAAGGTCCAGGCAGTGTAAATAATTATATATTGCACCCGGCATCGCGGCAGCCGCTGGCCGCCCGCTGTGTGGTTGCGTTTTTTTTTTAATTCAGCACACGCGCCCCCCCCCCAGCCCTCCGGAGTCCTGTGTTCACTCTTCAGTGCCCCCCCCCCCCCTGTCATCCGTTCAGCCAGTCCCCGGCCGTGCCGTGTGCTGTGCCGTGTGCTGTGCCGTGTGCTGTGCAGTGTACTGACGTTGCACCGCGCACCAGTCACACAGCAGGAAGCTCGTCCGGACCGCCCCTCCAGTGTCTCACCGCACGCGGCCTCCCTGTCTCTGCTGTGTGAGTGAGGAGCCGGACGGAGCGCCAAGCAGGAGCGGCCCGGGACACAGTACTGCAGCGGGACTTGGGGAGGCGAGCCTGGTCAATGAGCGCCGCGGAGCCGGCGGCTGTGTCATTGTCAGTGTGTTGCTGCTGCAGCCTGCTGGTAAGGCTTTTATCACTTCATGCATCATGTATAGGGCTTTAGGATTGGTTTGGGGCGGAATGCAGGCGGGCACATTCTGCACATTCCGCACATTATGCATGCATCTGCATTCTGCACATATGGATGCATCTGCAGATGAGAGCAGAATGTCTGTGCTGTGGTAGTGGACGTAGATAGGATCCCGGCGGCCGGAATCCTGGCTGTCAGCATACCGACGCCGGGATCCCGGCTGCCAGAATGCCGGCAGGCGGCCCAGGCATATCGGTGTCTGCATGCTGGGCAAGGGGGGTTGGGCCGGGGGGGGGGCACAGAGATGTCAGTGTACCGGGCCCAAGATTTCTGTTGCCGGCCCTGGGCGGCGGATCGGTATGTGTGTAGGGCCCTTAAGTTTAAGCGCAGCACAAATGTGGACCTTACAATGAAAGCACTGTCCACATTTCTGGGAAATCGATATGGGCCACATCAGACATACAGTAGAATTTATTTGGAATCATTTATTTGGAACATTTACTAAATCCTTAGGATCATTACATATTTATATTATACTCATCATTAAATGACTTTAGATCCACCTTAAGTCATTGCATATAAATCAGGTGCCTCCCATTGCAAATCAAATCATTGATTAGCTATTAAAATACTATGTAATATATCCTCAAAAATTGGAGCAGCTTGTCTTTGATGTGCCAAGTTGTTTTGTCATTACGGGATGGGCAGGGTGCCATCTCTTGCTTTGTTATGAAAGGGATGTGTATTGGCTGTGTGATCATTTGCTTGTATTCATTGCCGATCCCAGAAAAGCTGCCAGTTTTATTTGCACTTTTTAAGGCATAAAGACTATCTTTCGTCTTTGATGTGAGTAACGTACCCCGGCTGTTATTATTGTCCAGGCTTTGTGAGGATTTTCCTGGACTGCGTTCCAGAACAAGAAACCATTATCATCTAGCTCTATTACATGAATATATAAACAGACACCGCTCCATCTAATGAAGAGTCCATTCTTTATTGTTCCTTGCTGAAGGGCTATTTTGCTATTTTCCTTTTAACTCTTGACATCCTTTTTGATATTACAGATTTTATGATAGCATAGGGAAGTGATTCCCAACTTTTTTGGAATCACGGCATCCTAGAGTATCAGTATTTTTTTTCATGGCACCCCTAGGCCTAAAGTTTTTAATACCCCTTTCAAACATAAGCAAGAACCTGGGAATTTGCGGGGTAACGGGGGTGAGTCATCCCGGGTACTGCTTATATCTGAAAGGGTCCGATCTGGGTTGACAGTCCCAGGTCACGACCCTGCAGTTGACCAGGGTAATTCCTGGAAATTGCAACCCAAGTCAGTGCACTAGGTTATGTGTGAAAAGTATGACCCGGGTCTTGATTAGAGATGAGCGCCTGAAATTTTTCGGGTTTTGTGTTTTGGTTTTGGGTTCGGTTCCGCGGCCGTGTTTTGGGTTCGAACGCGTTTTGGCAAAACCTCACCGAATTTTTTTTGTCGGATTCGGGTGTGTTTTGGATTCGGGTGTTTTTTTCAAAAAACACTAAAAAACAGCTTAAATCATAGAATTTGGGGGTCATTTTGATCCCAAAGTATTATTAACCTCAAAAACCATAATTTACACTCATTTTCAGTCTATTCTGAATACCTCACACCTCACAATATTATTTTTAGTCCTAAAATTTGCACCGAGGTCGCTGTGTGAGTAAGATAAGCGACCCTAGTGGCCGACACAAACACCGGGCCCATCTAGGAGTGGCACTGCAGTGTCACGCAGGATGTCCCTTCCAAAAAACCCTCCCCAAACAGCACATGACGCAAAGAAAAAAAGAGGCGCAATGAGGTAGCTGTGTGAGTAAGATTAGCGACCCTAGTGGCCGACACAAACACCGGGCCCATCTAGGAGTGGCACTGCAGTGTCACGCAGGATGGCCCTTCCAAAAAACCCTCCCCAAACAGCACATGACGCAAAGAAAAAAAGAGGCGCAATGAGGTAGCTGTGTGAGTAAGATTAGCGACCCTAGTGGCCGACACAAACACCGGGCCCATCTAGGAGTGGCACTGCAGTGTCACGCAGGATGTCCCTTCCAAAAAACCCTCCCCAAACAGCACATGACGCAAAGAAAAAAAGAGGCGCAATGAGGTAGCTGACTGTGTGAGTAAGATTAGCGACCCTAGTGGCCGACACAAACACCGGGCCCATCTAGGAGTGGCACTGCAGTGTCACGCAGGATGTCCCTTCCAAAAAACCCTCCCCAATCAGCACATGATGCAAAGAAAAAGAAAAGAAAAAAGAGGTGCAAGATGGAATTGTCCTTGGGCCCTCCCACCCACCCTTATGTTGTATAAACAAAACAGGACATGCACACTTTAACCAACCCATCATTTCAGTGACAGGGTCTGCCACACGACTGTGACTGATATGACGGGTTGGTTTGGACCCCCCCCAAAAAAGAAGCAATTAATCTCTCCTTGCACAAACTGGCTCTACAGAGGCAAGATGTCCACCTCATCTTCACCCTCCGATATATCACCGTGTACATCCCCCTCCTCACAGATTATCAATTCGTCCCCACTGGAATCCACCATCTCAGCTCCCTGTGTACTTTGTGGAGGCAATTGCTGCTGGTCAATGTCTCCGCGGAGGAATTGATTATAATTCATTTTAATGAACATCATCTTCTCCACATTTTCTGGATGTAACCTCGTACGCCGATTGCTGACAAGGTGAGCGGCGGCACTAAACACTCTTTCGGAGTACACACTTGTGGGAGGGCAACTTAGGTAGAATAAAGCCAGTTTGTGCAAGGGCCTCCAAATTGCCTCTTTTTCCTGCCAGTATAAGTACGGACTGTGTGACGTGCCTACTTGGATGCGGTCACTCATATAATCCTCCACCATTCTATCAATGTTGAGAGAATCATATGCAGTGACAGTAGACGACATGTCCGTAATCGTTGTCAGGTCCTTCAGTCCGGACCAGATGTCAGCATCAGCAGTCGCTCCAGACTGCCCTGCATCACCGCCAGCGGGTGGGCTCGGAATTCTGAGCCTTTTCCTCGCACCCCCAGTTGCGGGAGAATGTGAAGGAGGAGATGTTGACAGGTCGCGTTCCGCTTGACTTGACAATTTTGTCACCAGCAGGTCTTTGCACCCCAGCAGACTTGTGTCTGCCGGAAAGAGAGATCCAAGGTAGGCTTTAAATCTAGGATCGAGCACGGTGGCCAAAATGTAGTGCTCTGATTTCAACAGATTGACCACCCGTGAATCCTTGTTAAGCGAATTAAGGGCTGCATCCACAAGTCCCACATGCCTAGCGGAATCGCTCCCTTTTAGCTCCTTCTTCAATGCCTCCAGCTTCTTCTGCAAAAGCCTGATGAGGGGAATGACCTGACTCAGGCTGGCAGTGTCTGAACTGACTTCACGTGTGGCAAGTTCAAAGGGCATCAGAACCTTGCACAACGTTGAAATCATTCTCCACTGCACTTGAGACAGGTGCATTCCACCTCCTATATCGTGCTCAATTGTATAGGCTTGAATGGCCTTTTGCTGCTCCTCCAACCTCTGAAGCATATAGAGGGTTGAATTCCACCTCGTTACCACTTCTTGCTTCAGATGATGGCAGGGCAGGTTCAGTAGTTTTTGGTGGTGCTCCAGTCTTCTGTACGTGGTGCCTGTACGCCGAAAGTGTCCCGCAATTTTTCTGGCCACCGACAGCATCTCTTGCACGCCCCTGTCGTTTTTTAAAAAATTCTGCACCACCAAATTCAAGGTATGTGCAAAACATGGGACGTGCTGGAATTTGCCCATATTTAATGCACACACAATATTGCTGGCGTTGTCCGATGCCACAAATCCACAGGAGAGTCCAATTGGGGTAAGCCATTCCGCGATGATCTTCCTCAGTTGCCGTAAGAGGTTTTCAGCTGTGTGCGTATTCTGGAAAGCGGTGATACAAAGCGTAGCCTGCCTAGGAAAGAGTTGGCGTTTGCGAGATGCTGCTACTGGTGCCGCCGCTGCTGTTCTTGCGGCGGGAGTCCATACATCTACCCAGTGGGCTGTCACAGTCATATAGTCCTGACCCTGCCCTGCTCCACTTGTCCACATGTCCGTGGTTAAGTGGACATTGGGTACAACTGCATTTTTTAGGAGACTGGTGAGTCTTTTTCTGACGTCCGTGTACATTCTCGGTATCGCCTGCCTAGAGAAGTGGAACCTAGATGGTATTTGGTAACGGGGGCACACTGCCTCAATAAATTGTCTAGTTCCCTGTGAACTAACGGCGGATACCGGACGCACGTCTAACACCAACATAGTTGTCAAGGCCTCAGTTATCCGCTTTGCAGTAGGATGACTGCTGTGATATTTCATCTTCCTCGCAAAGGACTGTTGAACAGTCAATTGCTTACTGGAAGTAGTACAAGTGGGCTTACGACTTCCCCTCTGGGATGACCATCGACTCCCAGCGGCAACAACAGCAGCGCCAGCAGCAGTAGGCGTTACACGCAAGGATGCATCGGAGGAATCCCAGGCAGGAGAGGACTCGTCAGAATTGCCAGTGACATGGCCTGCAGGACTATTGGCATTCCTGGGGAAGGAGGAAATTGACACTGAGGGAGTTGGTGGGGTGGTTTGCGTGAGCTTGGTTAAAAGAGGAAGGGATTTACTGGTCAGTGGACTGCTTCCGCTGTCACCCAAAGTTTTTGAACTTGTCACTGACTTATTATGAATGCGCTGCAGGTGACGTATAAGGGAGGATGTTCCGAGGTGGTTAACGTCCTTACCCCTACTTATTACAGCTTGACAAAGGGAACACACGGCTTGACACCTGTTGTCCGCATTTCTGGTGAAATACCTCCACACCGAAGAGCTGATTTTTTTGGTATTTTCACCTGGCATGTCAACGGCCATATTCCTCCCACGGACAACAGGTGTCTCCCCGGGTGCCTGACTTAAACAAACCACCTCACCATCAGAATCCTCCTGGTCAATTTCCTCTTCCGCGCCAGCAACACCCATATCCTCCTCATCCTGGTGTACTTCAACACTGACATCTTCAATCTGACTATCAGGAACTGGACTGCGGGTGCTCCTTCCAGCACTTGCAGGGGGCGTGCAAATGGTGGAAGGCGCATGCTCTTCACGTCCAGTGTTGGGAAGGTCAGGCATCGCAACCGACACAATTGGACTCTCCTTGTGGATTTGGGATTTCGAAGAATGCACAGTTCTTTGCTGTGCTGCTTTTGCCAGCTTGAGTCTTTTCATTTTTCTAGCGAGAGGCTGAGTGCTTCCATCCTCATGTGAAGCTGAACCACTAGCCATGAACATAGGCCAGGGCCTCAGCCGTTCCTTGCCACTCCGTGTGGTAAATGGCATATTGGCAAGTTTACGCTTCTCCTCCGACAATTTTATTTTAGGTTTTGGAGTCCTTTTTTTTCTGATATTTGGTGTTTTGGATTTGACATGCTCTGTACTATGACATTGAGCATCGGCCTTGGCAGACGACGTTGCTGGCATTTCATCGTCTCGGCCATGACTAGTGGCAGCAGCTTCAGCACGAGGTGGAAGTGGATCTTGATCTTTCCCTAATTTTGGAACCTCAACATTTTTGTTCTCCATATTTTAATAGGCACAACTAAAAGGCACCTCAGGTAAACAATGGAGATGGATACTAGTATACAATTATGGACTGCCTGCCGACTGCAGACACAGAGGTAGCCACAGCCGTGAACTACCGTACTGTACTGTGTCTGCAGCTAATATAGACTGGTTGATAAAGAGAAGATGTCTATGTAACTATGTATGTATAAAGAAGAATGAAAAAAAAACCACGGTTAGGTGGTATACAATTATGGACGGACTGCCTGCCGAGTGCAGACACAGAGGTAGCCACAGCCGTGAACTACCGTACTGTACTGTGTCTGCAGCTAATATAGACTGGTTGATAAAGAGAAGATGTCTATGTAACTATGTATGTATAAAGAAGAATGAAAAAAAACCACGGTTAGGTGGTATACAATTATGGACGGACTGCCTGCCGAGTGCAGACACAGAGGAAGCCACAGCCGTGAACTACCGTACTGTACTGTGTCTGCAGCTAATATAGACTGGTTGATAAAGAGAAGATGTCTATGTAACTATGTATGTATAAAGAAGAATGAAAAAAATCCACGGTTAGGTGGTATTACAATTATGGACGGACTGCCTGCCGAGTGCAGAGACACAGAGGTAGCCACAGCCGTGAACTACCGTACTGTGTCTGCTGCGACTGGATGATAAATGATATAAAAAATATATATATATCACTACTGCAGCCGGACAGGTATATATTATATATTATATAATGACGGACCTGCTGGACACTGTCTGTCAGCAGAATGAGTTTTATTTTTATAGAATAAAAAAAAAAAAAACACACAAGTGAAGTCACACGACGAGTGTTTAACTTTTTCAGGCAATCACAATATAAGTATACTACTAACTATACTGGTGGTCAGTGTGGTCAGGTCACTGGTCAGTCACACTGGCAGTGGCACTCCTGCAGCAAAAGTGTGCACTGTTTAATTTTAATATAATATGTACTCCTGGCTCCTGCTATAACCTATAACTGGCACTGCAGTAGTGCTCCCCAGTCTCCCCCACAATTATAAGCTGTGTGAGCTGAGCAGTCAGACAGATATATATAATATTATATATAGATAATAGATGATGCAGCACACTGGCCTGAGCCTGAGCAGTGCACACAGATATGGTATGTGACTGACTGAGTCACTGTGTGTATCGCTTTTTTCAGGCAGAGAACGGATATATTAAATAAACTGCACTGTGTGTCTGGTGGTCACTCACTATATAATATATTATGTACTCCTGGCTCCTGCTATAACCTATAACTGGCACTGCAGTAGTGCTCCCCAGTCTCCCCCACAATTATAAGCTGTGTGAGCTGAGCAGTCAGACAGATATATATAATATTATATATAGATAATAGATGATGCAGCACACTGGCCTGAGCCTGAGCAGTGCACACAGATATGGTATGTGACTGACTGAGTCACTGTGTGTATCGCTTTTTTCAGGCAGAGAACGGATATATTAAATAAACTGCACTGTGTGTCTGGTGGTCACTCACTATATAATATATTATGTACTCCTGGCTCCTGCTATAACCTATAACTGGCACTGCAGTAGTGCTCCCCAGTCTCCCCCACAATTATAAGCTGTGTGAGCTGAGCAGTCAGACAGATATATATAATATTATATATAGATAATAGATGATGCAGCACACTGGCCTGAGCCTGAGCAGTGCACACAGATATGGTATGTGACTGACTGAGTCACTGTGTGTATCGCTTTTTTCAGGCAGAGAACGGATATATTAAATAAACTGCACTGTGTGTCTGGTGGTCACTCACTATATAATATATTATGTACTCCTGGCTCCTGCTATAACCTATAACTGGCACTGCAGTAGTGCTCCCCAGTCTCCCCCACAATTATAAGCTGTGTGAGCTGAGCAGTCAGACAGATATATATAATATTATATATAGATAATAGATGATGCAGCACACTGGCCTGAGCCTGAGCAGTGCACACAGATATGGTATGTGACTGAGTCACTGTGTGCTGTGTATCGCTTTTTTCAGGCAGAGAACGGATTATAAAGTAAACTGCACTGTCCTCACTAGTAAACTCTCTCCACTCAGTCTCTACACTTCTACAGTAACAGTACTCCTCCTAGTCAGCTCCAGTAAATCTCTCTCAGTCTCTTATAATCTAAATGGAGAGGACGCCAGCCACGTCCTCTCCCTATCAATCTCAATGCACGTGTGAAAATGGCGGCGACGCGCGGCTCCTTATATAGAATCCGAGTCTCGCGATAGAATCCGAGCCTCGCGAGAATCCGACAGCGTCATGATGACATTCGGGCGCGCTCGGGTTAACCGAGCAAGGCGGGAAGATCCGAGTCGCTCGGACCCGTGAAAAAAAACATGAAGTTCTGGCGGGTTCGGATTCAGAGAAACCGAACCCGCTCATCTCTAGTCTTGATGACCTGGGACATGCCTAACAGGAGTTAATTGGCGGACATCATCTCCAAGCACCCACTGCTAGATGGAATACCCGGGTCATTGGAAGACCGGGGTGCAGGGTGAAGGGTGAAGATCTGGGAATAAACTGGGTCCATCCCAGGTGTGAACACGGGACATACTGAAAATCCCGGCTTCAATCTGCGTACTGTGTCCAGGGTCCAAGCCAGGTTAAAGGTGGGGTTTATATCTGAAAGGTTTATTACTGGTGGCTGGTGAGCATCATGCTTTCATGACCATGGACCTATTTATATGTGAAGTCCTGGAGCTGCAGCTCCATCCACCTCATTGTTGGTCTGGCCCTGCTAATGATAGGGAATCAATAGCCCTCTCAACTTCTTCCACGGACCAGGGAGCATCCATAAGCCTCACTATTTAAAGATGGGAGATGTAGCTGTTTTAAAAATGTATCAATTCCATCTCTAGATGGCTGTGTAGTATGTGGATCCATCTCAAGATTATATAATCGAGAGTAATATTCTGCCAACACATTCGCTATGTCTATGAGACCATGAACTTTATTTCCACTAGAGTCAAAGACATTCTGTACCCGCTCTTTAGCCCGTTTCCCCTCAACTTGTGCACCAATAGACGGCTGGCCCTGTTCCCATAGACGGAAAATAGCTGGTTAAGGCGAGAAAGATTTCCGAAGAGCGAAAGTATTAACCTTCTCCCTTGCCTCAAGCAATGTCTTGTACAAAGTCTATGTACCTCCTCGAGTGCAGGGCCAGATTAACAATGGAGTGGATGGAGCTACAGCTCCAGGCCCCCACATAAAAATAGACCCATCGTCATGACAGCATGATGATGACCAGCCACTAACTGACCACACGGACGGCCAAAAATCATAAGTATTAAAATTGCATTTCTATTTTTGTACTTTTATATATTTAGGGAGACATTGAGGCTTATAGTGTATGGGCCTACATGCCCCCATTGGCATTGGCCTCAACTCCTCCACTTCTCATGATAGGCCCTTGAACATTTTCAGCACCAGGCCCATGAGGCCTTTTATCAGTCCCTGTTCGAGTGTAGAAGCCTCACCTTCTGCAGCATCCTCACACTGCTATCTATATGTACGCCTAAGCCTGGTGGCCGTCTGGATAGCTCAGCCGCACATGAATGCATTTAAGGAGCACCAGCAGAGCATGTTTTGATTTCTGACAGCTATGTTGTGAAGAACACAGCAGTACTTTTGCATTATGCTTGGCATGCTAAACGTATCTTCAGAAAGAGAACCTAATGAAGAAGTAAGCCAGGAGATAGACAAGGGACTTCGACAGACAAGCAGAACCCTTATTAGCTTTCCGTCAACCTATAAGGTCATCGATGTCTTAGCTAAGGGCAGGGTTGTGCTGTGGAAGGTATGGTAAATCACAGGTGCTGGCTCATGAAGAGATAAGGGAGGTAATGACTCCAAATGTTAAGACTGAAAACTGGGATTTGATTAATAAGGGCTGCGTTAAGAGCTCTGGTTATAGGTTCTCCATCTATGGTCCACTCAAGGTTGTAGGTGAGAGCACTGTAGGAATAGGATATTTTTTGGATCAGAGAGGTGACACATTTCCTACAGTCCCCTCTAAAACCACATCTACTGTATGTAGAGTATGAGGTCCTTCCGGGGGTATAGCGAGGGTGGCTCCGGTGGAGCACGAGCGTCCGGGTGCTGAAAAAGCTAGAGGGCACCCTGCCACCTGTCACCCCCCGTTTCCACAGCCCACTGTACTGGCAGTCGCAGAGAAGGAAGAGGATGAGCAGAGGGGCGCACACTGACTTGGACTCAGAGACTAGGTAGGGAACAGGGCAGGCCAGAGGCAACAGCACGAGACACTGACAGCTGGCACATGCCGGAGCTCTGCCCGTCCTCTGTATATGTCTCACTGACTGCTTGTAGCTGTGCAGTTGGGTTACTTCTGTCCTGCAGCACTACTCTCTGCCCCTACTGCAGCAGCAGCAGCACCTCTCTCTTTCCTGGAAGCTGTATCACATGTCTCTACTTCAGATGCTGCAGCAGACTCTCTCTGCCCCAGCTGCTGCAGCAGCTCTTTCTGTCCTGGCTTCTGCAGGACCTCTCTCTGCCCTTGCTGCTGTAGCACCTCTCTTTGCTCCGGTACTGCAGCACTTCTCTCTGCCCCAGCTGCTGCTGCACCACCTCTCTCTGCATTAGAAGCTGCAGCACCTCTCTCTCTGCCTCTCTCTCTGCCCCTTAGGCTACTGAAGCACCTCTCTCTGCCTCTCAGGCTGCTGCGGTGCAGCTCTCTCTGGCCCTCAGGCTGCTGCGGCACAGCTGTCTCTGCCTCTCAGGCAATTCTAGGACATTATATTCATTGAAACATGAAAATAATGTCCCAGAATTGCCTGAGAGGCAGAGAGAGCTATTCCGCTGAAGCCTAAGGAATTGTAACATAGTGGGATTATCAGGTCTGGTATGCAGTTCTAGGGTATTCTTTTATTATAACGAGGTTATCAAGTCATGTGGGGGGGCAATTTTGGTGTATTATTTTCATTGAGAGTTTGGGGGGGTTCAGGTCTGTAGGGGTAATTACAGGGGAGGGGGGTGCCACAACATACTCTTGCTCCGGGCACCATGGTGCCTAGCTACACCTCTGGGTCCTTCTAAATTGGACCAGTGGAGAAGTTTCCCATAGCAACTAGTCAACTTCTAGTTAGCATTTATGTAGTACATTCTTTAAAATGATAGGTAGATATTGGTTGCTATGGGCAATATCTCGCCCAAATTGCACTGAGCATGCGAGTATTGATAAATGAGACCTTAAGAGATACAACTAATGATTGTTCCTTCCTACAAAATCGACTTGGTTTAGTGATCCGTTGGAATAATCCCATCCACAGGATATTTAAAAAAAAAGAAAAGAAAAGAAATGGACAATGATTGCAGAAGTAAAAAAAAAAAAATACTTGTTAACACTTGTGGTGGAAAAATCAAATACATTCCTATTGAGAAGGTCATTCTTTTGATTTAATGTAATACTTTTTGATCTTTCTTTCTGTGTGGGGCCACAGCTTAGAACAGTGGCTTCTGGCTGAGAATGCAGGGTTAAAATTTGCTGATTAATGTTGTGTCCTTTACTCTCCTTTTCTGACGGAAATGCTAATTCCAGTAAATCAGCTACTTATAATTATCTGGAAACTGATTAATGAGGCTGCCAGGATAATGCAAACAATGAACAATACTCATTAAATGCATGTTCAAGTAGGAGCCATGTATAGTCTATGGCTTACAGTATCTGGGTTTAAAGGGCCTCAAAACCTACAATGCCTAACTTCGTGTGTATGATTTCTAAATACATAAAGCAAATGCTTCCTACAGTATGACAGAACTTCATATGATTGCAGCTGCTGCTATCTGCCCAAATGTCAGATACAGTCCTCCGTAAGGGTCTGTCCAGCGAGTCTCCCCAGCAGTGGCAGCCACTGAAGGGGCAGCACGCACCCCGGCTCCCATTGCACATGCATGTACCGTAAGAGATGGGGAAGACCGTAGCAGATTATTCTATAGATTGAAGGTGGAGAGTTTATAACACTTTCGAATTATATGTGTAAATAAAGTTCTAAGGGAGACATGTACAAAGCAGTGATAAAAGCGGAGAAGTGAGCCAGTGGAGAAGTTGCCCAAGGCAACCAATCAGCTGCTCTGTATACTTTTATAGTATGCAAATTATAAATGTTACGTCAATGCTGATTGGTTGCCATGGGCAACTTCTCCACTGGTTAACTTCTCCACTTTTATCACTACTTAGTACATGTCCCCCTTAATGTCTATTGGACAAGTATCAAACAGACTCAGAGTAAATGGCAGCGCAAAGTCATTGATATGTCCTGTAGCCCCATACTGGAGAGAAAACATGTTTCATAGAGACATACATGGGCAGGACGGCATTTTCCTTACACCCCAGCCTGGGTCAAAGAACACGGGTTTCAAGACATGTCACAGCAGCTTGAAACCTGCTGGGACTTTCTCCTATGCTGGTGCTTGTATGTCCGGGAAACCACCTGTCTATAGGGTTTGAAAGGGACCAAGGTCAGAAGACCCGGGTTACCCATTCACACTGCCCTGTAACCCAGGTCCTTCCGGGACCAACCCTGCAAGCTACCCGAGTTGGATTTCTTGGTTACTGGACCCAGATTTTTTGGGGGGGGACCCTCTCACACCAAGCCCAACCGATGTTAACCGGGCAATAACCAGGGTCAAAACGGCGGTCTGAAAGGGATATTACTGAGAACTTATGTTATCTCATTTAAACTTCGGGAGTGATATGAAACATAAGTGAGATTCAGCCTCATTCTACTTGCAGAGTTCCCTCTCACCCCTCCTATGTATATGGTCCTGCAATAGAGCAGGCATTACCACCAGTGCGGCTGTAAGATAAGACTACGGGCCTAATTCAGTCCTGATTACTGTTGTGCGAAATCGCACAGCGGACGATTATCAAATGACTGCGCATGCGTCTGGATCGCAATGCGCTGGCGCGAGGCCAAACTGCGAAAGAATCGTGCGAAAATTTTGATCGATAGGCGTATGCAAGTTGATTGATAGGAAGCGGACGTTTTGGGGGTGGTAACTGCCCATTTTCTGGGAGTGTCAGGGAAAACGCAGGCGTGCCCAAGCGCTTACAGGGAGGATGTCTGACATCAGCTCCGGCCCCGACCACCCTCCTTGTATCGCACTGTAGGAGTAAGTCCTGGGCTGCGCACAGACTGCACAGACAGGAAAAACAATTTGATGGTGAGTGAGTTGTGAGCGGATTTGCAGATGTCCACTGTCTGGTGTACGCATGCATTCGCGCACTTGCATGGGGCGGGTTTTCACTCTCTATGGGCGGCCGCTATCTGATCGCAGCCCTCTGCAAAATCGCAGAGTAGCAATCAGGTCTGAATTAGGCCCTATAACTGCAGAAGGGCCTACCAGACCAGTATAGCCCTGCATAATGTAGGTTGAGGGGTACGATGATCATGGGGACAAGGAAGTGAGGGTAGGTAGAAATAATATTTTTGCAGGTCTTACAGTTCATTTAAACAATTATTAGCTACAGTGTCTCATTGTTAGTGCAGGTGTTGGATTAATGCGCCACCATGAAATACATTATAGAAGAATACGAACTGTTAAAATGTAACCAGTAACTTTGCTGTCCAATTGCATGGATGATTTGTTAGTATATATGTTCTGAAACACGTTTAAAAAATGTAGCAATAAGTTACTTAACTGATCTTAAAATAATTTAAATAAACGACATAAATGTTTAAGGGTTCCTCTCCATTTAAAGGTCATGCTTCCAATTAACTGGCTATCAGAATCTGTGAGGCCCCTGAACTTCATTACTGCTTTAAGGGCTAGTCTCCGCCAGCAGGGCAGTCATTTGGGAAGTACTTATACTGCATACTTATTGGTATTGGTCCTAATGATTTCAGTCCTAATGCTTTCCTTACAGATGCAGTGGGATTAACTGAGGAATTCATAAGGCGTTTAACCCTTACCATGACTGGTGTTTAAGAGCAGCCTGCACTGTTTTGTGTAATATGCATTATATATACACATGTGGCTCATTGCAAGTAACCATTTAAAAAAAAAAATAAATAAAAAATTCTGTCTGACCGGTAAAAGGATATTGCATATGATAGACTGTTATCTAACATCTTCACAATGGTGGTCATTCCGAGTTGATCGCTAGCTGCTTTTGTTCGCAGTGCAGCGATCAGGTTAAAAACGGCAGTTCTGCGCATGCGTATGCGGCGCAATGTGCACACGCAACGTACGGGCACAACGAATGATGCAGATTTGCTCAGGGTCTAGCGATGCATTTCAGTCGCACTGGTTGCTGCAGAGTGACCGTTTTCAGGGAGTGTTCGGAAAAACGCAGGCGTGCCAGGGAAAGCGCATTCGTGGCTGGGCAAACGCTGGGCGGGTGTGTGACGTCAAATCCGGAACTGAATAGTCTGAACAGTGATCGCAAGCGTTGAGTAGGTTTTGAGCTACTCTGAAACTACACAAAATTTGTTTGCAGGCGCTCTGCGATACAACCGTGCGCACTTCTGCTAAGCTAAAATACACTCCCAGTGGGCGGCGGCCTAGCGTTTGCACGGCTGCTAAAAACTGCTAGCGAGCGATCAGCTCGGAATGACCCCCAATGTTCAATTTGAACTGAAGAGTTTCTATGATGAATACCCTTTATGCAGGATTTTGGTATGTTTGTTTCAATAAGATGGTGTACAAATACCATCAGTATATGAGATTCAAATGTATTGATGTTCTTTTGCACCACTTAGATTGTCAACCCAGTTGAAGTCCTGAGGACGAAACGCGTTGGATTATTAACAGCGATCTTGTTACACTTCAGAGAAGAATATCTGCCAGAAATTTGCAATTGTCTCAATTGAATGATATCAATATGAACTGTTGTATGAATTAAGAATATATTTGTATGTAACTCCGTCATAGACGATTTAACAGTATATATTCATAGTCTATTTTATGAATAAAAATATTTTTTATATTATGGTGACCGATTAATGGATAGAAACATAGAATTTGACGGCAGATAAGAACCACTTGGCCCATCTAGTCTGCCCCTTTTTTTTTTTATCCTTTAGGCAATCTCAACCCTTTTTGAACCTTAATTCTTTGTAAGGATATTCATATGCCTATCCCAAGCATGTTTAAATTGGTCTACAGTCTTCGCCTCTACCACCTCTGATGGGAGGCTATTCCACTTATCCACTACCCTTTCTGTGAAGTAATTTTTCCTTAAATTTCCCCTGAACCTCCCCCCTCCAGTCTCAGTGTATGTCCTCGAGTTCTAATACTTCTCTTCCTTTGAAGAATGTTTCCCTCCTGAACTTTGTCAAGACCCTTGATATATTTGAATGTTTCTATCATGTCCCTCCTTTCCCTTCTCTCCTCCAAACTTTACATGTTAAGATCTTTTAGCCTTTCCGGGTAAGTTTTGTGATGTAGGCCATGCACCATTTTAGTTGCCCTTCTTTGTACACTCTCTAATGTATTTATATCCTTCTGGAGATATGGTCTCCAGAACTGGACACAGTATTCCAGATGGGGCCGCACCAATGACCTATACAGTGGCATTATCACTTCTTTTTTCCTGCTACTGATTCCTCTCCCTATGCAACCAAGCATCTGACTTGCCTTTCTCATTGCTTTGTTGCATTGCTTTCCTGCCTTCAAGTCACTTGAAATAGTGTCTCCTAAATGCCTTTCCTCCTCAGTAGTTTCCATTATAGTATCCTTGATACTATATTTAGCCTTTGGGTTTTTGAGACCCAAGTGCATGATTTTGCATTTTTTAGCATTAAACTGTAGTTGCCACGTTCTTGACCATTTCTCAAGCCTACCTAGGTCATCAATCATTTGTTTTACCCCTCCTGGTGTGTCTACTCTGTTGTATATCTTTGTATCATCTGCAAAAAGGCATACCTTCCCTTCAATACCATCTGCAATGTCACCAACAAAGAGAACTGGTCCGAGTACAGATCCCTGGGGTACTCCACTGGTAACATTTCCCTCCATAGATTGCACTCCATTAACTACAACTGTCTGTTTCCTATCCTGCAACCAGTTTCTTATCCATTTAACTGTTTTATAATCCACCCCCACGCTTTCAAGTTTATTTAGCAGTCTGCGATGAGGGACAGTGTCAAATGCCTTACTAAAGTCTAGATATGCTACATCTACAGGTCCCCCTTGATCTATTATTTTCGTCACAGAGTCAAAAAAGTCAATAAGATTTGTTTGGCATGATCTCCCACCAGTAAATCCATGCTGTTTTGTATCCTGTAAGTGGTTTGATTTAAGATATTCCACAACTCTTTTTCTTTTAATAGTTTTTCCATTACTTTCCCCACTACTGATGTAAGGCTTACTGGTCTGTAGTTGCCTGCTTCTTCCCTGCTTCCACTCTTGTGCAGTGGAACTACATTTGCTCTTTTCCAGTCCTCTGGAATGGCACCTGTACTTAGAGACTGGTTAAACAATTCTGTTAAAGGTGTAACCAGCACATCTTTTAGCTCTTTGAGTATCCTTGGGTGTATCCCTTCTGGCCCCATTGATTTATCCACTTTTAGTTTTGAAAGTTCTGCTAGGACCTTCTCCTCTGTAAATGTACTTTCATCTACCAGATTTTTATGAATGTCCTTGCAACTTAACTGTGGCCCCATACCTTCTTCTGTAGTAAATACTGAGCAAAAATAATTATTTAGGTGATCTGCTATTGCCTTATCTCCCTCCACCAAATTCTCACTCTCTGCCTTAAGTCTTATTATTCCTCCATTTAATTTTCTCCTTTCACTTATATACTTAAAAAAAGTTTTGCCCCCTTTATCTACTGACTGGGCCATTTTCTCATCAGCTTCTGCCTTTGCATGTCTTATCAGTTTCTTAGCATCCTTCCGTCTGTCCAGATACACCTCTTTGTCGTTATTATTTTGAGTCTGTTTATATTTCCTAAAAGCCATCTTTTTTGCCTTTACACTAGTTGATACTTCTTTTGTGAACCACATTGGTTTCCTTTTCCTGGTGCTTTTCCTAACCCTTTTGATACAAAGGTCTGTTGCACTTAGTATTGCACTTTTCAGTTTTTCCCATCTCTCCTGCACTCCTTCCAAGTTCCTCCAGTCTGCCAATGACTCACTTAAACATCTCCCCATTTTTGCAAAGTCAGCATTTCTAAAATCCAACACCTTTGTTTTTGTGTGACAGGAGTTGTATCCTGTCTTTATACTAAACCATACTGCTTGATGATCACTGGATCCCAGGTGCTCACCCACATACTGTATGTGTCGGATATCCTATCACCATTTGTAAGAATTAAATCTAATATTGAGTCTCTGCGAGTGGGCTCCCTCACCAATTGCTTGAGAGATGCTCCCTGTAAGGAATGTAGAAATTTGCCACTTGTAGCTGAACTTGCAAAAGACCCCTCCCAGTTTACATCAGGTAAATTAAAGTCTCCCATGATTATGACTTCTCCCTTTAAAGCCATTTTAGTGATGTCCAACAATAGGTTCCTGTCCAAATCCTGCCCCTGGCCTGGTGGTCTAATGATCACCCCAATGCGAATAATGTCCTTCTCTGCAGTTTCTATGGTGACCCAAAGGGCCTTAGTTTTGTCTTCAATATTTTGTATTAAAGTAGCATTTATGCTTTTTTTCACATACATTGCTACCCCTCCTCCCATTCTTCCTATTCTATCCTTCCTAAATAAATTGTATCCTGGTATAACTACGTCCCAGTCATGATTCTCATTGCACCATGACTCTAATTGCCACAAAATCCAGGTTATCCCTTGTCATTATTGCAATTAGCTCTGGAATTTTGTCTCCTAAGCTCCTAGCATTTGCACACATAGCTTTAAGAATTTTTTCTGTGCATTTGTTATTAGTAGCCATGTCCAGACAGTACAAAATAAATGACAAGTTTAAAGTTGAAATTACCTGTTTGGGGATGTTTGCTCAGTGTTTGTTTGTTTGTAAGTTAAGAGATTTGAGCCTTGAACATACCAGACGCTGTATAGCTCCCTTGGGATTGGTCAACCAACTTTTGTATTTGTACCATTGTACCCCATCTAACAGGAGGTATTTCCCGAAGGTGTAGCTTTTTCCTTTATCAGCACGGAGTAGGGTCTTAAAAATTATGTATATATATATATATACATACATATATATATATATACATACTTTCAAAGATATTAACCCATTTGCTAAACCCTTGTGCAATAAATTGTCTTCAGAAGTCTCATAGAATCGACCCGGCAACCCGTTCATACTGCACCTGACCCGGTAATAACCCGGGAATAACCCATTTTTATTCCCAGCTTGAATTACCGGGTCAGGCGACCTGGGAATTTCGGCAGTGACCCTTTTTACACCGCACGGCGACCCGCGTCGACCCATCAATATACCGGGTAAATACTGTGTTATTTGTGCGGTGTGAAAGGGGTATAAGCCTCCACCAGATCAGACTGGCCCACAGGTTTATAGGGGAAACACCTGGTGGGCCCACTGCCTGAGGGCTCCACCTCCTGTCCTGATGTCAGGTTTCAGACAGTGCACTCGAATATATACATTGTTACTCTATTACAGGGTCACTTATCTAGTAGAACAGGAACTTGGATGAACAGAGAATTCACTGTAGTATCCATGTTGTCTGTAGACTATGGGCCCGATGTATCAAGCCTCGGAGAGTGATAAAGTGGAGAGAGATAAAGTACCAACCAATCTGCTCCTGTCATTTTTCAAACACAGCCTGTAAACTGAAAGTTAGGAGGTGATTGGTTGGTACTTTATCTCTCTCCATTTTATCTCCCTCCAAGACTTGATACCTCTCCTTCTGTGTCCTCTATAATGAGGGTCCAAGCCTCTGTAGCCCCGTGGTAGTTGGCCACACCCTTTAAGCTTTTACTGCTGGAATAATATTTATTTTTTTCAAAGAGGGCAACATGGATGGAATAAGATAGAGGCAGATCCTGTAGGAAAACCTGCCAAAGTTTGCTAGGAATCTAAGCCTTGGAAGAAGATTTATATTCAGCCAGACAATGGCCCAAAGCAGGGGTTTTCAATTCCAACCCTCAAGCACCACCAACAGGTCATGTTTTCTGTGTATATTTAATTATGCACTGGAGAGTTCATTGATTTTGCTGGGTCGGCAATTATCTCACCTGTTTCAACAGACAGAAATCCTAAAAACATGGCCTGATGTGGGCACTTGAAGATTGCAGTTGAAAACCATTGACGCAAGCCATACAACAAAACCTACAATGGACTCGGAAAATTTCATCTCTCCTATGTTCTCAATCCACCTGGTTGGAAATGGAATATTGCACTGGATAATAGTCAGAGATTCTGTCCTCTTCCCTCCCCTGCAACGGCGGCGACAGGCCTCCGTTTGGAAAAATGTTTTGCCCCTCTTCCCGCCCCCAAATGGCATTAGACTGTCAATCACTGACCGTCTGATGCTGTTCTGCATCCGTCATCGCAGAACCCATTCGCACATGCGCAGAATGGGTTCTGCACATGCGCAAAGTACCGATAATCTGTACTTTGTGACGGCCCCCATCATTCCCCCACACTATCCGTAATCAATTATTGCATTTTTTATTTGTAATTAATTAAGAATTAAAGCTTTACAGCTGTATTCATTTGACATTAGAAAATATTTTGTGTGGACCAGTAGTAATTTCCAAATAACTCCATTTTGATTCCATGGTGTAAGAAAATAAACTGGAAAACACCTAAGGGGGTGAATAAGTTCTATGGCAGCTGTAAGTATACTGTGAGCGCAGAACTGGAATTTCCTGCAAGTACAGCTGGGTTGCACAGAATGGTGTCGGTCTGTGAGAAGTTTACCAGCTCATATACAACAGTAATACAGACTTACACTGCGCTCCTTATAAGGCAGCCGAATTCCCACCGCAGTACAGGGTATGCTA
This sequence comes from Pseudophryne corroboree, assembly GCF_028390025.1. Lineage (NCBI taxonomy): Eukaryota > Metazoa > Chordata > Amphibia > Anura > Myobatrachidae > Pseudophryne > Pseudophryne corroboree. The sequence continues at coordinate 430,526,997 of NC_086452.1, read as the reverse complement.
TGTGCCAATTGTCTGTGTTATGTTTTCTACTGCTCCCCTCATCATTACTGGGGGCCTGCAGATCAGACAGTGGCTGTGCAAAATGTTTATGGCAAAGGCAATTCTCCTGTTCTTTAAAGTAATGCATACGCTACTGAGATCAGAGGTCAGCATCGGTAGTTCAGCAATAACAGGTGCTTGGGTTGAGAGGTGAATTCATTTCAAGAGGAAATCTATCCTTTTAAGTCTATGCATGGGCAGCTGCATAATTTTCCAGTGTCTATGGGGATTTATACACCAAGCTTGGCAAGATATTAGCACAGGGTGCTTGTTATACTTTTAAAGGGGAAGTGGCCTTCTAATAAAACATATAGGGGATTATTTATCAACAATAATAAGCTCTACTTCCTGTGACACCGGAACGTTTTTGCATGATTTAGTGCTTCTGCCTATTCATCTTGCTGCCAGCAACCGGTGTTGCTATGGAGCTCACTCAGCTGCCGAGGTGCCTTTTTTTTTTTTTCCAATAAAGCGCTGATACAAAGAGCGGAATGTAATAGGGTGTGAGAATCAGAAAGTGAGAGATGTTGTGAGAGTTCTCCTGGTTTTTTTTAAAGTGGCAATCATTTACATGGCAAAAACAGGTTGATTTTGCCATGCAAATGATTGCCACTTAAAAAAAAAAAAAAAAAAACAGGAGAAATCTCACAAAATCTCTCACTTCCTTTTCTCGCAGCCTATTACATTCCCCCCAAAATCTATATTTTCAGGACAATTTGATAAACAGGTCCCATACACATCAATTATTCTGCGCAGAAGATCTCTATACGCATTGGGTACAGGATCCCGACAGTCAGGATGCGGGCGGTCAGAATACTGATAGCTGCATCCAGACGGTAAGAATCCTGACACATTTTAGTAAGTAGACTAACCCGACCCCGTATCCTCTGCCTAACCCTTACCTTCCCTACCCACAGCCTAACCCTAGCCTTCCCCTCCTACAACCTAACCCTAATCCTCCTTTCCTGCAGCCTAACCCTAGTGCCTAAACCTAAACTCCCCTCCTGCAGCTTAACCCTCCCCCTGATACTTGCATTTGGTATTGTGACCGCTGGGGTTCCAGCATCGGGATTCTGAGCAGTGTCGGGATTCCGATGCCGGTCTAATGATCGCCTGCATCCAGATTGTCGGGATGCCAACTACATCATTATCATTATTATTATTAACAGTTTCTTATATAGCGCAGCATATTCCGCTGTGCTTTACAATTGGGGCAACAGCAGTGGTGAAAGTAGAAATTTTTTCTTAGTGGTACTGAGGGGGTGTGGTCACACAAAACTAGGGGAGTGGCTACACAACAATAGGGGCATGGCCACATTATGCCACATACCGTAATGGTCCTTACACATTATGCCACACACCATAATGCCCATTACACATTATGCCACACACCGTAATGCTTATTACACATTATGCCACACACAGTAATGCTTATTACACATTATGCCAGACACCGTAACACCCATTACACATTATGCCACACACCGTAATGCCTTACATATTATACCACACACCGTAATGCCTATTACTTAACATGCCACACACAGTTATGCCACTGACACCATTTTATGTCCTACACACAAAAATGCCCCTTATAAATTATGCCCAAGTGGTGGGCTGTTGGTGGAGTACCAGCACTGTATTTCCTAATGGTACTCCGTACCACCCTACTTTCAGCACTGGGCAACAGTAATAGAACAAAACTGGGTAAGTAACGGACAGACCTAGAGGTAGGAGGGCCCTGCTCGCAAGCTTACAATCTATCCCCTCTATACATATTTCTAATATACAGTATAAAGTGTTTACTCAGCTGATCAGCTGTAAACTGATGTTTGTATGTGGGGCTCATTCAGACCTGATCGCACGCTAGGATTTTTTGCTGCGCTGCGATCAGGTCAGAACTGCGCATGCATATGCACTGCAATGCGCAGGCGCGTCATACAAGTACAAAGCAGATTGTTGCCCGGCGATGGATTGTACGAAGAATCCGTTGAAACAGCCGATCGCAAGGAGATTGACAGGAAGAGGGCGTTTGTGGGTGGCTACTAACCGTTTTCTGAGAGTGTTTTGAAAAACGCAGGCGTGTCCAAGCGTTTGCAGGGGAGGGTGTCTGACGTCAATTCCGGCTCTAGACAGGCTGAAGTGATCGCAGCGGCTGAGTAAGTTCTGGGCTACTCAGAATCTGCACAAAACTTTTTTGTACCGCCCGGCTGCACATGCGATCGCACACTTGCAAAGCGAAAATACACTCCCCTATGGGCGGCAACTATCTGCTCGCAGCAGTGCAAAAAAAAGCCTAGCGTGCGATCCTGGTCTGAATGACCCCCATAGTCCACAGTTTTAACCTAACCTGCAAAAATACCAGATAAAGCAAGGTGTAAATAGGCCCTAAATCTGGAAACTACAGTATACTCTATCCCATGTCAATAAGAATGCAGCACAATTAGGCGCAATTGCGCAACATGTAACAGACACTCAATCCTGCCATTTATATAAGACTAATGCACTCCATCTGTACATGCTGTTTCTGGGATCTATGGGGGTCATTCCGAGTTGTCCGCTCGCAAGCGGATTTTAGCAGATTTGCTCATGCTAAGCCGCCGCCTACTGGCAGTGAATCTTAGCATCTTAAAATAGCGAACGATGTTATCGCAATATTGCGATTACACACCTCGTAGCAGTTTCTGAGTAGCTCCAGACTTACTCGGCATCTGCGATCATTTCAGTGCTTGTCGTTCCTGGTTTGACGTCACAAACACATCCAGCGTTCGCCCAGACACTCCTCCGTTTCTCCGGCCACTCCCGCGTTTTTTCCGGAAACGGTAGCGTTTTTCCCCACACGCCCATAAAACGGCCTGTTTCCGCCCAGTAACACCCATTTCCTGTCAATCACATTACGATCGCCAGAACGATGAAAAAGCCGTGAGTAAAATTCCTAACTGCATAGCAAATTTACTTGGCGCAGTCGCAGTGCGGACATTGCGCATGCGCATTAAGCGGAAAATCGCTGCGATGCGAAGATTTTTAACGAGCGAACAACTCGGAATGACCCCCTATGTTCTATGCTAATGCTTTAAAGTGGTTGCATGTATTACATTTTTAGTACAAAATATGGTATCTTGTAGTTCTCAGCTTGTGAAATAATATATTTTATTTATAGAAATAATAATGGTTTTTGAGGCCAGAAATTGGCACGTGGAGCGGGATAAAATGAAGCAGCTGCCTGACGCTGGAGGAAGCCGCGTAGTGTAGAGCAGCTCATCACAAGATGACTCAGAGCTTTGTGCGGGTTGCTTGGGAAAAATAGGAAGTCCTCATGCTGTTTGTTTGCTTTGTATACAATGATTTGTTGGATCTGGCTATTACAGTACAAACCTTGTATAAGCATTGACAAGCCAGTACAAGGCCGGACGTTCCACATAGAACCAGTCAAGGGAGATGAGTATACAAACTGATTTTGGGCAGAGAATACACATGGAATGGTCACTGAGGGGCAGATGTATTAACCTGGAGAAGGCATAAGGAAGTGATAAACCAGTGATATGTTCAAGGTGATAAAGGCAGCAGCCAATCAGATCCTAACTGTTAATTTACATATTGGAGCTGATTGGCTGATGCCTTTATCACCTTGCACATATCACTGGTTTATCACTTCCTTATGCCTTTTCCAGGTTAATACATCTGCTCCTTAATGCTTGTAATTGTGGTATACAGACTAATAAACACCAGACACAACAAACATGATAATTTCATCTCGTAGACAGCCGATTTAATCTTCCTGGATGTCACTAGGGCAAGTTCTGAAAAACATGTCTGGGAAGATTTGTAAAAGTTTTAGATGCTGATCCTGAGTCACAGGCTGCCGCATCTGCTTCAGCGTCTTTTTCAGTAGTCGCGCCTGCTGCGGCTTCATACTATTGCCAGCTAAACCCTTTCCCTCGGTATGTGAGTGTGTATCTGAATGTGGAAGGACTGACACGCCCACTTGGTGCATCTGTACATACGGCAACACCACGTGGTGAGCCAACCATAGAAACACGCCCAAGCCCGATGCTATGCGCAGAATCTCCGCCAGTGTATGGCCTCCAGTGTAAGCAGTTATGTATCTGAGTTCACAACCAGTTATGCGACACACCTGTGACACTCCCATAGCACGTCCATAAGATGGTGCATCTCCGTGCGTCTAAATAGCCACCTCCCAGTCACCGCCCAGGATTGTCCAAAACATTTCTGAGACTGTGCATCTCAAGTGCTTCTGTGTGTACACACCACAGGATGCAGGCACTGTGCATGCGCAATTGAAAAACATTGACCATTTGCGTGAATATTGGCATTGCTTACCACTCAGAATCCAGCTATTAGTGTCTTCTGTATAAACACCATAAAGAGCCAGATTAGAACCCCATAGGTCCCTGGACAAAGTCCCTCCTCCATTTGTTAAAAAGAAATAAATAAGGGTTACAGTAATTTGATTCCCTCAGTAAAAATCCAAACCATACATGAAAATTGGCTAGCAGAGCTAGATGACTTGATGGGCCGATCGGGCCACGCAGAGAGACCGGAGCTGGCTAGCAGCTCCGCCCCGGTGCTCTGCTCCGCCACTCAGCATACAAAGATATAGGGGCATGCTGCAAGGCCAGGCCTCCGTGACTTGCGGCATGCCCCCTTGTGCCATGACCACTCCCCTTTTTATGCATGCCAGGTCTGGTAAACAGCCCCAGTACGTCCCTGTTGGCTATTAGATGAGAGACTAATTTTTCTAATGGAAAATCTGGCTCTGACACTAAGAGGGCAAATTCAGTTCCGAGTGGCGGGCACGAGTTGCCAATTTTTCCTTGTATTCCATAGAGGTTTACAGGAAACTCTACTGCATTCTATAGAGGTGTTCAGGAAACTCTACTGTATTCTATAGAGGTGTTCAGGAAACTCTACTGTATTCCATAGAGATGTGCAGGAAACTCTACTATATTCCACAGAGGTGTGCAAGAAACTCTACTGCAGTGTTTTTCAACCACTGTTCCGTGGTACACTAGTGTGCCCTGAGCAGTCTCCAGGTGTGCCGCCATAGAAGCACAGCCAGGCCCGTCAGTATTTTGCCACTATTGAGGCCCTGGAACGATCAATACTGGTGGGTTTAGTGGTTGCAGAGCCAGTTCTAATTTTGGGCCCGGGCAGTATTGGGCTCTTCTGGCTTTCCTAGGTGTGGCTCAGGTGTTACCTATGGAGAAGCTGTGACAGGACATCCTAGGATACGCAACTGCACCATGCATCACCATTATATTTGAGTGTGCCTTGGCAATATTTAAATCTTGTTCAGTGTGCCGCATGTTGTAAAAGGTTGAAAATCTCTGCTCTACTGTATTCCATAGAGGTGTGCAAGAAACTCTACTATATTCCACAGAGGTGTGCAAGAAACTCTACTATATTCCACAGAGGTGTGCAAGAAACTCTACTGTATTCCACAGAGGTGTGCCAGAAACTCTACTGTATTCCACAGAGGTGTGCAAGAAACTCTACTGTATTCCATAGAGGTGTGCAAGAAACTCTACTATATTTCATAGAGATGTACAGGAAACTGTACTGTATTCTATACAGGTGTTCCGGAAACTCTATGTCAGGAATCTGCATTTTGCATCACGTCACTTACCAGTGTATTCCCACCATCTCCAGAGTATGGGCGCCGCCATGACACCTGCAGTCAGCTGACTTGGTGCTATCCACTCCTGAGCATTGGGCGCTCACATGATTTGATTCTCCAATCCCTGCTGACCAGGGAGTATATACTCAGAGTTCCTGCTCAGTATCATTGCCTTGAACAACGCATCACATCCTGTGAACAAGCATCTCCTGGCTTCAATCTTCTGTCTTCAGAGATTCCCCTGTGTATTAGTCCTGTGGAACTACAGGTCCCAGCAGTTTCCAATATCCAGTTTCCAGTTCCAATCTCCAGTCTTCAATCTCCTGTTTCCAGCGATCTCCTATTTCTGGCATCTCCAAGTGATCTCCTGGTTCCAGTATTCCTGTGGAAATACAGGTCCCAGCATTTACTTCAACTCCTGCCACAGTCAGCCTCCACACTACTTGCAGTAAGAGATTTTCTCCAGGTGTTTCTCACCACTCTCACCTATACCAGCAACTCTGCACTGTGCAATTGCATTCAGCACTTAATCTACCAACTTGCTGCGTTATAGACTGTCTCCTGCTTGGGCCTTGCTTGGCTTAGTGGACATTTGCCTATATACAGACTGTGTATACCCTCATTGTTGGTTTCCAAACTATCCAGCGGGGTTATGTATTGCCTATAATCTTGTCTTCAGTTGCATCTGCTTCATCTGCATATTGTTTCCGTTTTATCTACTACAAAACCAATCATCATTGCTATTTAATATCCTTGACTTTTTAAAACCATTTACCGGAGTTACTTACTGCCTGATATTCCTGTTATCAATTGCATCTGTTCCCATCTGCATATTAATTTCTGTTACTGCTGACTGTCAAGTTAATCATCGTTTAGTTACTCTCATTGACTTTCAGTCATCAGCATTACCTTTGTGTTCCAATCACTGTTTATACTCCTGTGTGTTAATAAACATCAATGCACACATGCGCAGGAACTTTCTACAGCCTCCTTGTTTTCTCCACCGCACCACCGCTGACCCACTAGTGCCCCCTCTGGGAATAGACAGAGTTCCAGACCTGACACTCTACTATATTCCATAAAGGTGTGGAGGAAACTCTACCAGCTCTCTGATTTGGCCACTCCCCTGCGCAAACCATGCATTTAGATGGAAATGGGGGCATGCCGCAAGTCCATGCCCCCTGACTCACAGCACGCCCCCGTGTGCCGCGTTGCGTGCCCCCCCGAACCGTGCATTTCCATGGAAATGGGGGTGTAACACGAGTCCACACACCCCTGACTCGCGGCATGCCCCCCGTGCATCGTGTTCACCCATGTTAACAAATGCCAGGGCCAATTCGGGGCCCCATATTGGAAATATTGGAAGGGATGCACATACCAGTAGTCTACACTACAGTATCAGTTTATCAACAAGTAAGAATGTGTGAATAAGTAACTTAACTGCAGACACACTTACTATGGATGGCCATCAACCATAGATGGTTAGCAACCCTGAGTTTCTCACCGCACCTTGTGTCCCACCTTTCATTCGGTTAGAGTCGCTGCAAGGTAGATTGAGTGGTAGTGGTAGTGATGGCCATTAATAGCATAAACCATTGATGGTTTTCTGACATCTATGTAAACCACGACTGGCACCATCGATGGAGTCAATCGATGGTGCACCATTCAATGGCCATCCCTACACTTACTTTAAGAAATGTATTATTATGAAGTCCTTTAAGTTAACGCTTTAACCCAGTTGTTCCCAAATTGGGTGCCCATGGATTGGTGGTCCAGTACTAAATCAAATTTATTTATGGATAATGCCATACCAGTGCTGGTGGCCAACAGTTAGATCTTAAAATGTTGACTACAGTGAGTAATTAAAGAGGAAGCAAGGAGAAATTAACTAATAAAAAATGAATAACAATTTATTACTAGTTATTTATATAGTGCACACGTATTCCGCAGTGCTTTACAGAGTATATTTGGCTATTGGTCCCTGCCCCAGTGGAGCTTACAATCTAAATTCCCCACCACATGTACACACACACACTCACGCTAGGGTTAATTTTTGTTGAGAGCTAATTAACCTACCTGTATATGTTTGGATTGTGGAAACCGAAACGCCCGGAGGAAACCCACACAAGCATATACAAACTCCACAAAGTAAGGGCCATGGTGGGAATTGAACCCATGACCTCAGTGCTGTGAGGCAGTAATGCTAACCATTACACCATCCATGCTGCCTACAATACCCCTCACTAGGGGCACCCTTGTTCACTGACACACCAAAGGCACCACAATTCTAATGTTTTGTGGCCTAATGAAAAACATTTGTTCACTGCAGCTATATACAGTGGCGCCGAGAGAGGGGGGGGGGGGGGGGGGGGGGAGAGGGTACAAATTACCTGGGCCCAGGTCTGATAGAGGGGCCCAGTGGGGGCCCAGGTCCCTGCCTCCTTTGATTAGGCCATGCCCCCTGAAAAGTAACTGGGCCCAGCAAGGCTCTCTACTGCCCACTCCTGTGAGTGGGTGTTTCTGATGTGCTAGACACCCCCCCCCCCCCCCAAAGAGGAGTGGCCATGCCCTCAGCATGCTGTGGTCACACCCCCTCCAGTGGGGGCAGGGGGGCCCAGGAAGTTTTTGTACCAGGGCCCAGGATTTCTCTTGGCAGCCCTGGCTATATAGAGTCTCCGCGTTACCAGTTTTGTCTCCCTAAGTTATCTTTCTTCAGCTGGCTCAAGAGTCGTGTTCATTCCAGACATATTTTGTTTTCTTAAATAATCGCACTTTGTGATACAGAGCCTGGCATGTCCCCTGTGTGTAAGACAAAACAGCACTCAGGAGTTGTATTGAGACATGTAATTGCTGGTAATTTGTCACTGTTTAGCTATTTAGGACTGTGACATGTCAGCAACAGAGAGATAAGATAAGCCCAGATAGGAGAGACTTAAGCAAATGCCTGTAACATTGTATTGTAATCTCTTGTTTGGTAAAGCCACATTGTGTTGGTGAGCAGAGATCTGGGACATGCTGGGAATCGGCCATTGTTGGTTAGGAGAGACGTGTGTTGTTTGTGTGTAAGGGAGATATATGGGCTTACATGGGTGCCCTGCTGGGGGCTGTTTAATTAACTGAATGACTGTCCCAGACTTTCACACAACTGTCGGGAGCACTTTCAAATCAATAGCATTCATTCATGCTAACAAACATATGTTGTAAATCAGATAAATACAAACAATATAAATCTCATTGCCCTATTTAATAAGACTTCCTGGTATCAGTGGACTATGGAAATACCAGACAGTGCTTTTTTTATTCTTCTCCATTCATACCATTCCAAGGTAATTTTTAGCATTTGTGTCCACAAGTATAAGTCCGGAATTTACTTGTGATTGTCGTATTTCATTCTGACACACATTTGTTTTATCCTGGAATTGTTTTTGGGAATTGAATCGGGAGATTTTATCTGATTGTTTATTATAATCTTATCATGTACAAATAAATCATTTTTTTGGAAAGAAGAGTGATTCATCTATTTAAAGAAACCGTTACGTGTGGAATTCCATCTGCTGAAAAGTGAGTGTGGTACGTTTTATTGAACAGAGCTTGCTTCATATGCTATGATCAGAAGTGTAAAAGAAACCTTTACGTGTATGGTGATATATCATTCTAAGTGAGTCTTGGTACGTTTACCTATGTTTATGAAGTGGTGGTGAGAAACTATCCTTACCTACTATCAAGAAATCTTTACATCATAGGGTTCTGTTTCAACGGAGAACTCACAGAAAATTGAACTTATTACAGACATTACTACACATTTGTTGTTTAATTTTGTTTTTTTGCATGTAAACATCCGGTAATCATTGGAATAATAGAAAGAAATTAACGAAGGACTTCGAAGATTGCAAGTGATGTATAATATATTTCTCTTTTAGTACATTAGTCCTTTGTAAAGTAGCGCCTTTGATCTTCCTTCCGTTTATTGTTTTTTATTTGTTTCTTGTGTGATCTGGATTTGGGCGGATCATAGGAAGGTTAGGATTGGGCTGCTAACTTCATTGCGCCAGAACTCATACATATCTATTTTCAGGGGTTAACCATCTAATGATAAATTGTACTGTTGGAATAATATTTAATTTTATCTTGTACTTTTCAAACTAAGGGCTGTATTCATAGAGCATTTGCTTGTTCAGATTCACCATTTTAGGATAGCGTCATCTGAATGCAATGGAACCTCCTAACAAGGTGTAACAGGCGCTTGGTATAGAGTTGCTGCAACAAGCAGCTGCTAGAAAACACAGGTGAGTCACTCCTAGGAACTAAAACATATACAAAGAAAAGCAGCGCTAAAAATAGAGATGATTGGATTGAAGAATTAACAATTTATTTATGTCAGTAAAAACAATTTCATAATAAAAAAACAAATATTACATCATGTGCCAGAAATGTTTATAATATAAAAAAGTATAAGGCATATACACCTTTCCAAGCTTTCCTGTTAATCTGTATTCAATCAGACCATTCAGTGTCCATTCCTGATGTTTACCCCTGATGGATCCACATATCCTGATTTAAGTGTATGTAAACACAGCACAGTTCGGCAGAGTACCAGCAGTAGCAGATCTTGCCACGGGCAAGCAGGACTTTTGCCCGGGGCGCCGCCTTTCGGAGGGTGCCGGCGCCATCCGGAGAGCGCCGCACCATTGCATGATCCGCTACTGTGCCCCCCGCTGTGTCGGGAACTAGATGCTACCCGTCTAGTTTCCCTTCGTGGAGAGGACCTTTGCTGTGCGTTGCACGATGCACAGCATTGTGGGACTGACACAGACGCTAGGGGTCATAATTGACCTCTAGTGTCTATCTGTCCCATAGATCCGAGGAGAGGAGCGGAGCCGGCGAAGGTCTGCAGCGGTCGGGAATCAGGAGCGGGGATAGTAAGTATTAATTTATTTATTTTTGGTGTAAGCAGCGCTACTCCTACAGGGGGCACAAGTGGGGGGCACAAATTGGGGCACAACTCTACAGGGGGCGTGACTGACCACGCCCCCTGTATGAAGCCACACCCCTATTTTCCGCCCGGGGCACCAAAAGGGCTAGAACCGCCCCTGATTACCGGTCACCGTCAGTTAGAGGTGGCGATGCTTCCATTAGTTTGAGTCCATGTGCATAATCTTTGTCCTCATTAGGAACGGTGAATGCTGTTGTTTCCCTCTTTGGCAAATGTAGTACAGGGCTAGTTTGGAGATTCGGGGCTGGTTCAGACACTTAGATTGCCGGTCCTGGGAGCTGAGGTGATAATTATAGGGGGGTTCTGACGCATTTCGCTGCGCCCCAAGAATGAGGCATTTATCAAAGGATACCTCAGTGTGTACAAATGGGGTTTATATACCCTTTCTAGTAAAGTAAATTAGTGGCACCTGTGAACAACCTTCAATCCAATCACTTCTAATATTGTTCAAAACAGATTAAAAGCTATATGGAGGCAGACCTATTATATATGTAATTATAAAAAATTTGGTTTATTTGAATAATTAAACAAAAAACATTTTTGTGTATTAAGAATAATAATATATAGAACGATTTTTCACCAAAGGATTTATTTACGTGTAGTTGTCATAACAACCCATCTCATAATAAGCCTATTGGTGGTTGAAATCCCCGCCAGTGATTCCTGCCTATCAGGAATATCCCTACTTGTCTAGTCAGTAGCGGTCACATAACCACAAGCCGGAAGGTCCCGTGACCGCCACCGCCCAATGGAAGTAGAGCCGCAACAATCACATGACTGAATCACCTGACACAGCGTCGGTGACATGTATACATCATGCATCTCGGCGCCGGTCACGTGAACAGATCACGTGGTGGGTTCCTGCAATCAGCAGGATCCGAGTTTCTCCGGTCAAGTGACACTATGGAAAGAAGGCCTTACCAACTATAGTAGTTTGGCTGCAAATTCATGTGATGTTACTAAGCCAATCCTAGGGCTCACTACAGAGAGTTACCATGGACACCAAAAAAAACCATTCCACGGACTAATATTTAGACAATTAATCATAAAGATAGAGATTTGTTGAATTTGTGCAGCAGAACAGTAATAAGCATTTATTTACATATGCATTATTAACAAAAGGAAAAGAAACTAAAACAAAAGGACAATAGCAGGACCAAAAAAACAGATAAATAGTCATATGTATAGGACTGTAAGAGTTAAACACTAAAATAATATATTTAGTTCCACTGCCTCATTCAAGCCTTCAGGAAAAATAGAACCTATTTTATTATTATTTATTTTATTTATTTATTTATTAACAGTTTCTTATATAGCGCAGCAAATTCCGTTGTGCTTTACAATTGGAAATAACAATGATATAACAAAACTGGGTAATAAACAGCTATAGAGGTAGGAAGGCCCTGCTCGCAAGCTTACAATCTATAGGGAAATAGGCATGGATACACAAGGATAGGCGCTATCTATTGCATAGTTGTCCACCAGATTGCAAAGGTTCTTGGTGGGCTGTATGATATGGTCACACAGCAATGATGAACCGGGGTCGAGAGGAAGGGAAAGTGAAGAATGAGAAGACATGTGAGGATATGTGTGGACTGTGCAGAGTGGATGCAATTTGATAGGAAGGTTTATGAAAGTTATGTGGGTGGTTCTGGAATTTGATATGCTTGCCTGAAGAGGTGAGTTTTCATGGAATGCTTGAAGGTTTGGAGACTAGAGGAGAGTCTTATTGTGCGTGGTAGGGCATTCCACAGAGTGGGTGCAGCCCGAAGAAAGTCCTGCAATCGTCAGTGGGAGCAAGTAATGAGTGTGGATGAGAGACGTGGATGAGACGCATCCAATACACTTCCTGTTTACAGAGCTTCTTAAAGCAATCACCTCCTCTGCTAGTTATTGGAATATACTCTACTCCTATTAGTCTAAGGCTTCTTGGGTCACCGTTATGACATTCATGGAAGTGTTCAGATACACTGTGTGTCAATAGATGATTGATAATGTTTCTTCGGTGTTCCAAGAACCTTATTCGAAGCTTCCTGGTTGTTCGGCCAACATAATTTATATTACAACTACAGGTAAGTATGTATATCACAAAAGAACTATTACAATTGATAAAGCTTCCAATTTCAAAAAGACTCTGTTGATTACTACCAGGTTTGGACTTCGTTTCTTGTACATAGTTGCAAGTTATGCACTTCTTGCCCCCACATTTATAGAAGCCTTTTGGTTAAGATGGAAGCCAAGAGGGAGTACTGTATCTGTACGTTGTGTTGTTTTATCTTCGTTTTTCAAAAAACTCGGTGCCAACATGTTTTTTAAAGATGTATTCTTTTTAAAAATGAAGTGAGGTTCTGAGGGTATATTATCTAGTGTTCCTTCTAGGATGATGAAGGGGCAGGGCGCCAGAGTTCGGGGGCACATTGGCGCGCACGCGGCTTTGCCGTGCGCGCGCTCGAAATGGGTCCGTGGCCATGCAAATGAGGGGGCGTGGCCCACAGACACCCCTGTCATTTTAGTGGGTGGTGCGGCCCACAGACGCTGCTATAGAGAGCGTCTGTGGCCGTCGACGTCACTGTTGGGGGCGTGCCAAGCACCTCCGTTGGTGCTGGGCTTCCCCCAGCTCTCTCCCAATGCGCGCAGCATCTTTACACGCTGGGAGGGCAGGAAGCGGGCGGCTGTTCTAGCAGGGCACAGCAAAAGGGGCAGGGCGGGTTTTGCCTTCTAAAAAACGAGCAGGGCGCGGCACCCTGCTAAAACAGCCTAGAGTGAACACTATTATCTATTAGTAAGTGATTGATCTTGTTTCAAGATATTATAATTATTTTTAATGATTCACTTAATTTCAGGACAATGGCTATTGTATGTAGATACAATAAAAACTACCTGTTTGTCTATCTGTTATGGTAATTTCTCTTTCTGGGTTAATAACTCATTTCTATCCATTAACAATACTTCCTTAAGGGCAGATTGCAAAATTGGTTGTTGGGTAACCCCTTTTTTTACAGGAAATTAGCATAGGTTAAGTTCGTTTTTTAAAATCTTTTATTTCGGTACAATTCCTTCTTAGGCGAATTAGTTGTCCTTTTGGAATGTTTTGCTTCCAGGGTGGATAATGTACACTCCTATAATGCAGATGTGCATTTGTGCCCACCTCTTTGGTGTAATTCAGGCATTCCCAACCGCGGTCCTCAAGGCACACCAACAGTGCAGGTTTTAGTGATATCCAGGCTTCAGCACAGATGGTTAAATCAAAATAACTCAGGTACTAATTAAGTCACCTGTGTTCAAACCTGGATATCACTAAAACCAGGACTGTTAGTGTGCCTTGAGGACCGCGGTTGGGAAACACTGGTGTAATTAGTAGTAATAATATTGTTTTCTTGAATTGTTAGGATCAGATCCAAGAAGTTAATTTGTGAAGGGTGAAATAAATAAGTGAACTGTAAATTATATGGGTTGTGATTGAGGTGATCAACAAAATTAAGTGCCGACTGAATATCCCCATCCCAAACAATAAACAAATCATCAATATAGCGGCCATAGACGACCAGGCTCGTGCCAAAGCCACATCCACCACACAAGGGTCTCCTCCACCTCCCCTATGTAGAGGTTGGCATAGTTCAGCATGAACCTGGTCCCCATGGCCATCCCCATAGTCTGTAAATAATAAGTGTCCAAAAAAAGAAAATAATTGTAATGTAATATGAACGCTATTGACTCCAATAGAAAAGTGTGGTGGTCCTCCATCAGGTTATCATCAAGGTTCAGTCTATTTGAAATACTCTGTATACCAAGAGCGTATGGTATATTTGAGTAGAGACTTTGAACGTCTAAAGTTAGAAAATTATTTCCATTTTAACTCTTGAATTAATTTCAGGAAATGTGTGGTGTCCTTGATATATGACCTGAGGGTGGACACACGTGGCTTTAAATGAGAATCAACATAAAAAGAAATGTTAGAAGTGAGCGTCATGTATACTTCAGGGCAAAAATGTAGGGAAGTTCCATACTACCCTGCTCTCTGCCCATCACTCGTCGCTTGCTCCGTCCCCTTTATAAACCAGCAGCCACCGCAGCCTCCCCTGAGCTCAGCTACCGACGCATGCACAGAATGGACCTGGCTGCCGACTCCATGCTTTGCACTGCCGAGGTCCTCAGCTAAAGACAGGATCACTGGAGGTCTGGATGCCAGATTGCTTCGCTGGAAAGGTAAGTATACAGAAATTGCTACAGTATCTTCAATGTTTGACACATACTTAATTAAACAGTTCTTTAGTAATAATGAATTATAATTTTTCATGATAATATGACCACTGGGTGACACTGTCTGTTAACGTGTGAATAAAATGATTGCTTTCTGCACTCCACTACTACTCTACAAAAGGTAGCAAAAAAAATGGCTAATTGCAGTTTCCTTCAATAGTATTACTGACATGAAGACTGCGCTATGCGGTGTGCAGGAAAATATCTCCACCTAAAATCACATTTATGATTTATTGGTCTGTCACTTTCCTCCTGACTCTCTGTGTCATCCCTCCCTTCCCTCTTTTTCTCCCCCCATGTCTTAATCTCTTTTACTCCATCTCTCGCTTCCCTCTCATTTGTCTATGGAGTAATTAAATTTGGGCAGGTGGGAGTGATGTGTCATGCCAGAAAAAGCACATTGCGTCCAGGGCCGGATTAAGGCCCACATGGACCTGGGGCTGAAAATATTCAAGGGCCTATTGTTAGAAATGGGGGAGGTGTGATCAGTGCTGTTTGGGTGTGGCCAGAGCCACGTGGGTGTGAACACCCCTACATACCTCCCAACTTTTCCATATTCGAAAGAGGGACTCCTTCGTGCTGAAGCCGCACCCGCTGGGAAAAAGGGGGCATGGCTTTAGAAAAGGGGCATGGATGCGGAGAAATGGAGGTGTTTTCGCAGTAATACCGCTATCGCGAGCCATGACCCCCATTTTTCGTCACTATGGGGGCATGGCCAGTGCTCTGTGAGCTGCTGGCATGCCCCCTGTCCCTCTGCCTCCGTGAATAGATGCTGTGTGTGCAGGGCCGGTGCTAGGGTGCTCGGCACCCCCCTGCAAACTATAAATTTGCACCCTCCCATATTCCTTTGGCGCGCACTGGGAAAAAGGGGTGTGGTCTCACAAGTAAGGGGCATGGCCACACAATAGTACCCCCATTTAAAATTACGCCACAATGTAGCACAATCTTATTCATCTTATACTCAATGCCCCACCCGTAGTAGTAGCGTCCTTCTATGTAATGCACCCACAGTAGTAGTAGCGTCCTTATACGTAGTGCACCCCCAGTAGTAGACGCGTCCTTATACGTAATGCCCCCCCCCAGTAGTAGTAGCGTCCTTATACGTAGTGCACCCCCCAGTAGTAGAAGCGTCCTTATACGTAATTCCCCCCTAGTAGTAGTAGCGTCCTTATACATAATGCCCCCCCAGTAGTAGTAGCTTCCTTATACGTAATGCCCCCCAGTAGTAGTAGTGTCCTTATACGTAATGCCCCACAGTAGTAGTAGTGTCCTTATACGTAATGCACCCCCAGTAGTAGTAGTGTCCTTATACGTAATGCCCCCCAGTAGTAGTAATGTCCTTATACGTAATGCCCCCCCAGTAGTAGTAGCATTGTTATACGTAATTCCCCCCCAGTAGTAGTAGCTTCCTTATACGTAATGTCCCCCCAGTAGTAGTAGTGTCCTTATACGTAATGCCCCCCCAGTAGTAGTAGCATTGTTATACGTAATTCCCCCCCAGTAGTAGTAGTGTCCTTATACGTAATGCCCCCCCAGTAGTAGTAGTGTCCTTATATGTAATGTCCCCCCCAGTAGTAGTAGTGTCCTTATACGTAATGTCCCCCCAGTAGTAGTAGCATTGTTATACGTAATGCCCCCCCAGTAATAGTAGCGTCCTTATACATAATGCCGTCCCTGTAGTAGTAGCGTCCTTATATGTAATGCCCCCTCCCCCAGTAGTAGTAGCATCGTTATATGTAATGCCTCCCTAAGTAGTAATGCCGCCCCTGTAGTAATAGCGTCTTTATACGTAATGCCGCCCCTGTAGTAGTAGCGTACTTACATGTAATGGCCCCCCCAGTAGTAGTGTCCATAAAGCGCGCGCACACAGACATACACAATTCACACATATATATACACACACACACACACACACACACACACACACACACACACATACGTTTCTCTCTCACCCTCCACTTACCAAGTCTGGCTGGCCGTCACTGCAGTGCTATCTCTCCCACTGTTCAGCTGCCTGGTCCTGTATAGCCCCACCCCTCTATCCCATGTAGCCTCGCCACTCGTGTCGTCATAGCTCCACCCCCTTTTCAGGACCCACACTGCATACAGCCGCTGTCACACAGGTGACAGGAGGGGAGGAGGCTTTTCATGCTGTCGGCGCAACTGCCTGTCATACAGTGACAGGCACAGCAGCTGGCGGCAGCAGCAGGGGGGACAGGACAGCACACGAGCAGGGAGGCGATGCCGAGCAGGGGGAGCACCTCTACGTCCCAGCGCCTCCCTGCACTGCATCCCTTTGCTGAGCGAATAGCGCCGGGCCTGTGTGTGCGCATGCGCATAGTGTCTATTCACTGCTGCTTTACAGCAGAGCAGCGGATTTTGAAAAGGGGCATGTCCTACAGAAAAGGGGTGTGTCTTTGCAGGAGTCTCACGATCGTGAGCCACGCCCCCCGTTTTCATCACTGAATAGACACTGTGAATAGACACTGCTAACTAAGCAGGGCAGCGATGACAGAAGCCTCCCAACTGCCCCCCCCCCCCCCCCCCGCCACCGCGGGACACTGTGGGCCGCGGGTGGGACATCGGGCCAGTCCCAAAAAAACATGACTGTCCAGCGAAAATTGGAACAGTTGGGAGGTATGCAATGTAGACACAGAATTGAATCCACCCCCCCACCCCCCATTTCTCTTATCAGTATTTGATTGTATAAGATAAATTATCCTTAGCGTGACCATTTTTCATCTTTCATCCCTGTATACCTTTTCCTTCTGTATTGTTAGACATTTTTGGTGCTGGATAATGGTGTGATGTTGCTATTGCTTGATATCATCAGTGTCTGTGTTTTCATCATGAGGTGGTGTGTGATTAGTAAATGTAACATTGGAAACAACCAGTGACGTGCGGTGGGGTGAGGCAGGTGTGACAGAGCCTTTCCTGTCATACTAACGTTTGTGTCAGAGTATTGATTGTATAAAGTATATGAAAAACACAAAGAATATGTTAGAAATATCTTCTTTGCATTATTCTAATCATTTTTATAGCCAAATCTCTGGAGTAAAAAGTCTATGGCAGGTGAGGCAGTGCCTCCCCACCCCCCACCTACACAGTGCCTCCTCTGCCTATCTTTTCTGCACATCTCTGAGATTCAAAACTCAGCAAATTTCCAGTAGTGTATACTGCTGCCCCTGTGCATAATGCCCAGATGTACCCTTTGGCTCATACAGTATATTGCGTGTAAATATGGCTCTGGTGCTAGCCAGTGCCTCCTGAGCCATTTACCTCAGCGCACGTCCCTGGAAACAACAGAAGTGCTTGGAGACTTTAGATGTGTGTTATGCCAGAACCATACTTGCCTAGTCTGCCGGAATGGCCGAGAGGCTCCCAAAAATAGGAGTGGCACTCCCGGCCACCCAGAAAAGCGGGCAAGTTTCCCCGCATATTGCTTACACCTCCCCCCCCCCGCAATGTCCCCCTCTCACCCCTCGAGCCGCCCGCTGCAGGAGTGCAAGTGAGCGGGGTCATGACGCAATTTGCACTGAATTGCGTCATCATAACCCCTCCCCCAAGTTACCATGTCGGCAATAGATGTGTGAAAGGTCGATATGGGGGGGGGGGGGGGAGGTATCAGTGCACATTATGTGTAACTTCCTGCTTCGCCTCTGTAATGAGGCAAAGCAGGAAGTGCTATGGCTGCATGATCTGTGCCGTTGTAATACATCTCCCCTTATGTGCTAAAGCATGGAGAGAGATAAAGTGAACGGAGATAAAGTAACAACCAATCAGCTACTAACTGCCATGTTACAGGCTGTTTTTGAAAAATGACAGGAGCAGGTTGGTTGGTACTTTTACTCACTCCACTTTAACTCTCTCCAAGGCTTAGTACATAGATCCCATAATTTTGATCACTCTTCAGATAGATAGATAGATAGATAGATAGATTGGCTTAGACTGTAAGATCGGGATGCGGTCAAGATCCCTCCGGACGGGATCCCGGCGGTCGGAATACCGACACCGGGATCCCTACCGACACAATCCCGACATATTCTCCCTCTGTGGGTGTCCATGACACCCATAGAGGGAGAATAAATTAGTGTGCCGAGCGCGGCGAGCGCAGCGAGCCCGCAAGGGGCTGCGTTGCGCTCGCCCCCCTGTCGTGATTGTGCAGGTCGGGATCCCAGTGTCGGTATTCCGACCGCCGGGATCCCATCCGGCGGTATCTCGTACTGATCCCGTAAACTCCTGGGAAACACGACATACTGTAATATGTTGGTGAACATAAAGAACAATAATAAAATATTGTAATAGCCCTTTAAATATTACAGTACAGACTATAGTGAGCCGTTTATAAAGGACACAGAGAAGCTTATTTTCCATTAGCAGATTTAAACGGAAGAATCTGGATTCCTTTACAGCTTTAAGTTAATGTATTGTTTTCTCACTCTTTCCAAGTAAATATTGTGTACAGAACCAGCCACGCTGTCAAATACTTTGTGCAAGAAAGGGAGGGAAGGACAAAACTGCATCCAACTCTTTCCATCCCGGAGATCTCAAGAGAGCATCTTGTCTTCATTAATTCCTTGGCAAGCGAGCGCGGCTCTGAGCTCTGACATCGCTTTCCATCCCTGTGCAGAACAGACTGAGCGAAGCGATCTGCAGAGCACTCGCTATAACCAGTTCCAGTTTTGTGTTTGCTGCAAGAAGTGTACATTTATCATTATCACTTGGAGGTCAGTGTAAGAGGAAAGGGTTAAATGTTGCTGGCCACAGATACAGAGGCTCATGGCTCAGTTCCAGCTCCGTTTAAAGGATGCGACCTCTAACTTAATTATTGTGTGCGTGTTTTATGTTTCCAAATACAAAAATAAAGAGTGACGTTAATGTTCTCCTCTGGGTTTTATTGGTTTATGATTATTGCTTCTAATCTCCCAATTATACCCCTTTCAGACTGACAAATATTTCCCAGGTTATTGCACATGAACGCGCATCAACCCGGGAATTTGCTCAGTGTGAAAGGGTCCTGTAAGAATATCCCAGCATTTCATCTCGACCAGGATTGAATCCGGGATTGTCCCGGGATGTGGTGCAGTGTGAATGGGTATGCCGGGTCAAGGCGACCCGGCACCCGTTCTCTGCATAAGAGGAGGCGGTGCTTGGAGATGATTATCTCCAAGCACCGCCTCCGGTAGCGTCAGCGGTGACATCACCAACCCGGCAATATGCCGGGTCGGGCCGCAAGTCTGAAGGGGTCTCAAGCCAGGTCGCACCTGGGAAGCACCTGTGTACACATTCCCGGGTGCGACCCGGCTATTGTCAGTCTGAGAGGGGTACTAGTGGTCAAACATCCCAGGATAATACTAGGCCTATGGGGTCGGTGTGCAAAATCCCCCACGCTCTATACATTGGGAACCCTTCTCACCTTTTGCTGGAGGCACCATATTTATATTTTCAGAAGATGGTGCAGCGAGTGAGAAGGTGAGAGTGGCCTCCCAGCTCCCCACCCACCACGGTACACTGCGGCCCGCAGGTAGGACAGCAGGACAGTGTCCGATAAACAGGCACTTCTCATATCCACGCAGAGAGCTGTGATGTACACGCCTCGGAATCTGCAATGAGGAAATATGTCAGCCTGGTATTGCGACCAATAGTTCTCTACTACGCCAGTGTTTCTCCAGCTGTTTTCCTGAGCTGTGTGTTCTGTAGTGGACTTGCGATTAGCCCTGCTAAACTGTAGGTAACAGGTAATTAGTGATGATAACAATACACCCATTGTTTTCCAGCACGATTAGAAGTGATGAGACAGTGTGGCTCAGGGAGAATAGCTAGAACTGCACTCAGGTGTCTAAAGGGGGGTACTCACGGAGCGATCGCATGCTAAAAATCTAAGCAATCTGACTAGATTGCTTAGATTTTTAGCAGTGATCACTCCATGTGTACCCCCACAGCGATAGCGATACGCGGCCCCGTGCATCGCTATCGCTGGTGCTAGATTGGCCTGCATGCAGGCTCAATCTAGCAGGTCGCTCATTTCACCCGTCTCCCCCGCAAGCTCAGCACACATCGCGCTGTGCTGAGCGGGGGGAGAGATGTGTGCTGAGCGGTTCGCTCAGCACACATCTCTCCCCAAATCGGGCCATGAATACGGCCCTTAAGCTCGGTACTCACTGAGCAATATATCGTCTGATCCGGCATATCAGACCCATTTATCGCTCCATTCGGTGCATACCGGGCAGTGTGTATTCCTGATATGCGGTGCCCGCCGTCGCTAGCACAGGAAACCTGACGATATCGCTAGCAACACCATGTATGCTAATGAAGGACGTAACAGTGATCGTTCCATCCTTCATTAACTCAATGTTTACCCAGGTATCGATAAGTCAGCATCTCGGGCCAACATGTCGGCTGGGCACACATCTTTCCAGTATGTACCCATCTTTAATGTGTAGACATCACATCAAAAGTCCATCTCCCTACCACTTCTGTAGAACCCTCCCATTGAATAAAATGTATCTGTGTTTCTGCTAATATAGTGCTGGATGTGGCCTAATTTATGGCTTAAATTATTTATAATTGAAGGGATGTGAGAACTGGCATTATTATGTGTGGCACTTTCGTGCGACTCAATGGTAGCCTCCATGTTTATTGAGTGGGTGGGACACAGAATGAGATGTTGCAAAGAGCATCGGGTGCTGATTCACGTCATTGTAACACATCCCTGTCCACCTTGAAGCCGGTAATGTTCTTCTGTCAGAAGGCAGAATTGTCTGCTCTGGCGGGAGTACAAAAGTCTCATTGTAAACCAGGTACAGTCGGCACTGGCAGTCTAAAGTGAGCCAGGTCCATAAGTGTAAGCAGGAAGACAGACATCTCGGCTTCAGTGCTGAGTAGCCCTGGCACCTCGGATTGGCTGCTGCTATAGAAGGTGGTGGAGAGGACATGGAGAAGGCGGGTAGATAAGACTCTTCGCTGCTCTTCTCCCCTCAGTAGGCACTTTACGCAATTCTGAGACGGCAAATGCGTTCTGCGAAGTGAATTGGAAAGCTAAGCTGTCCATGCTTCTATAAATCACTCTGGGGCAGAGATGTGTACCAGGGACGTGCAGTTAGGGGAGGCAGGTGATAAAGCAAAATATTTATCTTACTTAAAACCCTTTAAGAGGCCTAAGAACACTGTACGCTATTGACGTATGGAGTACCGTAAGGGTACGCACGTTGCGTAACAATCGCTTAGCCGTAGTCGAGACGCTCAAGCGCCACGTTCGCTCACGGCCAAGGGATCACAGGCAGGCACGCTATTGGCTGCCGACTAACGTAATGATTCGCTATAGCGTAGCGGACGCTCGGGACCACGAGGAGATCACCAGCGGCGCAGACGCTCACAATGTTAAACCTTTATAACTATACCATAAAACAGTGTATTATGCAGTAACCCTTGGTGTAGTGATAAGATGAGAATGCAACACTTAGTAAGCGGGTTTACGCTAAAGCTGTTTGAGCGATAGAGACGCTCCTATTACCCACTGCAATATAATGAACACACAATACCGGTCTAAGGGTCTAAGGCCTTTTAAGGAAATGAATGAACGTTCAAAAGAATAATACAATACAAGTCATACACTACCAATATAACATAGACTACCTAACCAGATAACTACACATGAAATACAATATCAGTACAATAACTATATAAGAGAAACGAGAGAGAAAGAGAAGATAGAGAGAGAGAGAGATATGGCTCAAAATAACAAGAAAGACAATATGATTGCGGAGAAAAACTTACGCACAAAGGGGAACGATCGCATGCGCCTCTGGACATCCAGCTCCCGATTATCAGCAATGAGAACCGTTGAAGAGTGAGAGCTGGATGTGATCGGCTTAGACGCATACAAACTCTACCGTAAATCCGCATATCGTGCACCTGCGGGTGCCCGCGAAGGCGAGTATGCGCACGCACGGGAGAGCTCTTGTACGCGCAGCGGGAGCTCGCATGAGGTGCAAATATGGCAGTGTGCATAGTGATATTTTTCTGACTTTGACAGTCCACCCTTTGGCAGTCAACAATAACTGCCACTTCCTAAAACATTTCAAAACGAGAAAAATATATGTCAAGTGTAAATACATTTCCATGATTGGGTAGGGGAGGAGAGGAGAAGGTAGGAAAAGGGTATGACCTAGTGAGATAGCAGAAGCATGTGTGTATGAATCCATGTTTGGGGGGTCATGTATCATCGTGCCGTACGTGTTTTAAATCAAGCTTCGAGGTATTGCGAAGTATACATTCGAATTCCTTCTTATCCCGTGGTATGGGTCTGTGGATGGGCTGTCAAACTTTACCGAGCTCTCTTCGGCTTTTGGTTGCAACAAAATGGGGGAGCACATTTTAGTTGATGATACATGAATAGGGGAATATGTGATTGCTGATATCTGTGCTGATACTCCCTATCGACTATGTGTGTCATTACCTGAAGGTTGTAGAGATGAAGATAAGACACAATTATGGTAAATGCAGTGGTATTCTATGTCAGGTTAATGAACATTTGTCGGTTGAAGTCTTGTTCGGTGTCTGTTGAATGCAGTCTTCTTTGGGCTTTTGCCAATAGGTGTGTGCAAAAGCTTTGTCAATGTCCATAGACTTACAAAAAGTGTTGGGCTAGCGTAATTTTAAAATTTCTAGGGAAACTGGGGGTCTATGGCATAGTTCATCAAATATCTGTGTATAAGGTTGTCAAAACTTCTTCTTTAATCAATCAGTTGTCTGTATACAGGCTCGTCAAATTCTTCGTCCAGGTGGGTCTTTTTACCTTGGAGAAAACGGAAAAACAGGTGAAAGAAACGGACCGTATAATCGCATTTTCATCACATCATTGTCTCTACCGTTGGGTCATAAATCAAATCCATTGGAATTACAAGTTCCTCACTCCTTAAACTCATCACCCTAGTACTTCGTTTGCACTTCATTAAAGCCTGACCGCATCTAAATATCAAGCCAATCGTTATGACAACACCTAAGATACATAGGAGAAACTTCCCTACATCCATTATGACTCCTTGAGCCCATTCTCCTAAACCAGAGAACCAATTTTGCGGGTTCAACCATGACACCCAACCAGTCAGCTCATTACCCACAGCAGCAAGGGTGAGATTGTGTCTCCTGCGAAATTCCCACTTTAATTGGAGAATGTCGTCCATCTTTTGGTCTATGACCTCGACCGGGTCCTCGGTACTATTCGTTATATATGTGCAGCATTTCACGCCGTACTGCGTTGCCAGTGTGACACAATATCCGCCTGTCACTGCCGTGAGATAATTGAGAACCATTCTATGCTGAACTAGTTCTGTTTTATAAGCTTGAAGCTCTCTTCCAGTATACCTAAACGTGTCATCATACATTTCTGTGATATTGTCTAACAAATTTGCGAGCGCAGATATGTATTTATAATTCAACACTCCTCTGGCGGTGCGAGTGATGTCTAACGCAAGTAGAAACTGAATCCCGGTGGATTCATGGATCATGTCAGAGGCCGGATGCTCTGTTCTTTCTATCAGGTGCCGTTTAACTACGTGCTCGTAGTGGGTGTGAGTATAAGGAGCTTGGGCAACACGGTGTATATCTTTCATTTTGGCATGTGATACAGTCATTACTTCAGGCAGTACTTTTCCAATATAACACAATCCTTCAGAGTTTGGGGCAAGCCACTTATACGCCTTCCTCCCGCATATGAAATATGCATCATCGGGGAGAACATATGGGACGGAGTAGGACATAACCATATTACACATTTTCCATGTGAAATCTCCTAACCCTAATTCTCCCATCTGTCTAGTACACGTATCAGCTTGTACGATATGTGCACAGTATCCTGGTGATACCTCTCCAACTCTCGTAATCCTACTTCCTAGGGTATACCTATATCGGAAAGATTTTCCTCTACTGGCTATGTGGCGTATAAGCTCTGTATCTGTCGGCATTCTATCTGCTCTATATGAAAAGGTCATGGTTTGGTTACTCCATGACACTTCCCAATTTCCCGGCTTTCGGGGATTGGAAATGTTAAAACATATTAGGGATCTATCCACATGATATTGGTGGAGCTTCAAACTAGGAGGACTGGAGATATTAAACCTCCTGTCCACCGGCCTCCCACCACTTAGCTCAAGTACCTCCCCTATCGTTAAAGGAAATGGTACTAGTCCTGATTTGCTATGACCTTGAGGTACTTGAGAGCATACCCAACAATCTGTTTGATTCAACACACTACCCACTAAGGAGTGATAGTCACTCAAGGGATGCCGGTCCATGTGGATATTAAAACTGGATTGGCATTTCTTGATGCACCCATCCTCAACTACATTGTCACAGAGCCTACAGATACAGTTTTCTTCAGCTAACAATCCTTCACAATTCCTTCTATGGTCTATGTTATCGGATCGTTTTCTGATACTCGCCTTTGCTTGTTGATTATGTTGTTCTCGGAAAACTACGCCTCCATCTCTGTCATCAGAACCCATTCCAGAACCTTTCTCGACCTCCATGGTACTCTCGCCGGAACAGACTGCTCTGGTCAACATCATGGTCAACAGGAAAATCCGGATCACAGTCTCTTGAGGCAAGTCCATCTTAGGAGGAAACGAAGAAGAATGAGAAGGGGGAAAAAATAATTTGAGGGAGAGGGGATGGGAAGTGGAGAAAAACAATAAAAGGGAAACGGGGGATCGACAACTGCTTTTGATCTTGTGATTTTCAATGCTCAGGTGCCGCCTCAGTCCTCCTGGAACAGACACTCCAGTGATACAACTTCCTCTACCGTCTGTTCCTTATCACGGGACCTCTCTGGATCAGCAACCTTCTTACAATGGGACGAATGAACCCAAGTCACTCTCTCGGCAACCTTCAATGCTGTAGTGCTAGTCAATAAGACTTGGTATGGTCCTTCCCATCTGTCAATAAGGCAACCTGAGCGTAGAAAATTCCGTATCATTACATAATCCCCAGGTTCAATGTCATGACAATTACTATCTGGTAAATTAGGAATCACCAACTTCAAATTATCATTTTGATTCCTTAGCTGTTTACTCATGTTAATCAGGTACTTTACAGTCACTTCATTGTTACACTTCAAATCATCCTGAGGGTTAATCATAACATGCGGTTGTCGACCAAACAAGATTTCAATGGGAGACAGATTAAGAGGGGACCTGGGAGTGGTTCTGATGCTGTATAGTACAATGGGTAAAGCTTCTGGCCATGTCAATCCTGTTTCTGCCATAACTTTGCTCAGTTTATTTTTAATAGTGCTGTTCACTCTTTCCACCTTCGCACTCGCCTGTGGACGGTATGGAGTGTGCAGCTTGCTATCAATTCCCATCAACTTACACATTCCTTGAAAGACATCACCTGTAAAATGGGTACCCCTATCACTTTCAATTATTCTAGGGATACCATATCTACATACAAATTCCTGCACAATTTTCTTAGCAGTAAACATAGCGGTATTTGTGGCCGCCGGAAATGCTTCGACCCAATTTGAGAACACATCTATACAAACAAGTACATATTTCAAATTTCGACAAGGGGGTAATTGGATAAAGTCAATCTGTATTACCTGAAAAGGTCCGCCTGTAGGTGGGATATGAGATGGTTCTGTTGGTATTGCCTTTCCGATATTCTTTCTCAAGCAGGTAAGGCATGACATTGCTCTCTTACCTGCATGGGATGAAAATCCTGGGGCGCACCAATATGCTCTTACCAACTTACACATTCCTTCCTTGCCCAGATGAGTCAGCCCGTGTGCTGCCTCAGCTAAACATGGAAGATATGCTCTGGGGGCCACTGGTTTACCTTGTCCATCCGTCCAGAGTCCTGAGGACT
The DNA here is from genome assembly GCF_028390025.1 of Pseudophryne corroboree. Lineage (NCBI taxonomy): Eukaryota > Metazoa > Chordata > Amphibia > Anura > Myobatrachidae > Pseudophryne > Pseudophryne corroboree. Next base: position 430,500,202 of record NC_086452.1, on the reverse strand, counting down.
CCTGGCCATATCCTTTTGCCTTCCAGACTGCCTTTTCCTGTGTGGAACACAAATTTTGCATCTCACACAACTCTTGTGTGTTGATGGTATTGAATACCATCAATTGTGTGGTGTCTGTCTGTCTGGGGGTACCAGCTGCTAACTTAGCAGCTTCATCTGCTCGGTTGATACCAAGTGATACTGGGTCCTGGCTATATGTGTGTGCTTTACACTTGATAACAGCCACTCTGTCGGGTTCCTGTATCGCTGTTAGAAGCCTTTTGATGTGAGCTGCATGCTCTACCGGTGTACCAGCTGCTGTCATGAAATTTCTGAGGCGCCATAGGGCTCCGAAATCATGGACTACCCCGAATGCGTATCTAGAGTCGGTGTAGATATTGGCTGATTTGCCCTTAGCTAATTCACATGCTCTGGTTAGGGCGACCAGCTCAGCAACCTGGGCTGAGTGAGGTGGGCCTAGCGGTTCTGCTTCTATGGTGCCTTGGTCATCTACGACTGCGTATCCAGTACACAAGTCTCCCGAGTCTGACTGTCTGTGACAACTCCCGTCCGTGTAGAAGGTCAGATCTACATCTTCCAGTGGGTTGTCACTGATGTCAGGCCTTGCGGTGAAATTTTGGGTCAAATATTCCATACAATCATGTGTGTCCTCCTTTGTATTAAATTTTCCTTCCCCACCACTCTCATCCTCCACCCTTTGTGCCTGTCCAGGCACACCTGGGAGATATGTTGCAGGATTTAATGCACTGCATCTCCTTATGGTGATGTTTACGGGGGCCATTAGTGCCAATTCCCATCTTGTAAACCGCGCTGATGAGACGTGCCTGGTTTGGGCAGAATTTAGCAAGGCTGACACTGCATGTGGTGTATGAATTGTGAGGTTGTGACCTAGCACTACATCTTCGCTTTTCGTTACTAGCAATGCTATCGCAGCTACGCTTCGCAAGCATGTGGGGAGGGATCGCGCTACCGTATCTAGCTGAGCGCTGTAGTATGCTACTGGCCTGCTGGCATCACCGTGCTTTTGGGTTAGGACGCCTGCCGCGCAACCAGCACTTTCTGTTCCGTACAGCTCAAAGGGTTTCCCATAGTCTGGCATACCTAATGCTGGTGCCTGCGTTAGGCACTGTTTAAGTTTCTCAAATGCCATTTCGGACTCGTCTGTATGCGAAATCCGATCAGGCTTGTTTGAGGAAACCATCTCCTGCAAAGGTAATGCTAGAATGGAAAATCCTGGGATCCAGTTACGGCAATACCCACACATTCCTAAAAACATTCTGATCTGTTGCTGGGTTTGTGGCAGAGTCATGTCTCTAATTGCTTGAATTCTATCAGCGGTCAGGTGTCTCAGTCCTTGTGTTAGACAGTGTCCCAAGTATTTTACTTTAGTTTGGCATAATTGTAACTTGTCTTTGGAAACCTTGTGTCCTGTGTCTGAAAGATGAAACAGGAGCTGTTTCGTATCCTTCAGGGATGCTTCCACTGAATCAGAACACAGTAGTAGATCATCCATGTACTGTATTAATACTGATCCACTCTCTGGTTGGAAAGACTGTAAACAATCATGCAAAGCCTGGGAAAATATACTTGGACTGTCTATGAAACCTTGTGGTAATCGAGTCCATGTGTATTGGACTCCTCTGTATGTGAATGCAAACAAATATTGGCTGTCAGGGTGCAGAGGTACCGAAAAGAAAGCGGAGCAGAGGTAAATAACAGTGAAAAATTTCGCAGTGGGAGGGATTTGCATAAGGATGACAGCTGGATTTGGCACTACGGGGAACTGACTCTCAACTATTTTGTTAATCCCCCTTAGATCCTGCACTAGCCGGTAACCCCTCCCCCCACTCTTTTTCACAGGGAAGGTGGGACTATTGGCAGTGCTGGACGTTCTTACCAGAATGCCCTGTTGTAGCAAGCGCTCTATTACTGGGTATACTCCTAACTCCACCTCTGGCTTCAGAGGGTATTGTGGGATTTTTGGAGCTATCCTACCATCTTTTACTTGCACAACTACTGGAGCTACGTTTGCCATCAATCCAGTGTCTTGTCCGTCTTTAGTCCACAGTGACTCTGGTATCTGGGATGTCATTTCTTCTACTTGGGATGGAGTCCTATTTGTCATAATGGTATGTGACATTAATTTTGATGGGGAGTCTAACATGTCTCGTGCTTCCTGAGCGTGATTCTCAGGTATGTCCAAGAATACACCTTCAAGAGTACAATAAATGACGCACCCCATTTTACACAATAAGTCTCTTCCCAGGAGATTCGTCGGTGCCGATGCAGCCAGCAAAAAGGAATGCTTGGTATGTAAAGGCCCTATTGTAATCTCGGCTGGTTTGCTAACAGGGTAATGCTGGACTACTCCCGTTACTCCTATGGCTGGAACTGTCTTACCAGTGGTTCTCATGCCCACTGTCGAATTTATCACTGATTTGGCCGCCCCCGTATCTACAAGAAAGTTTAATGATTTACCAGCTACATTAATTGCAATCTCGGGTTCACTTCCAAGATTTGCAATCAATTTTACTGGCTGCAGATTACAGGTATGGCCACACCCCTATTGGGTATGGTGACCTCCCTGAATCCCGCTGGCAGCAACTACTTGTGAAGGGGTTAAATGGGAACTACCAGAGGCTTGCCAGTCTCTGTTCGGGGGGTATCTTTTTGTTTCCCCTGCATGTGGCTCATAACTCCGTTTCTGCGGACCCTGCTCCCAATGTCGTGTGTCGTGTCGTTGTCTAGGGGGTTGATAAGGCTTTTGTATGTTTCTCGATTTACAGTCTCGTGCAAAGTGTCCCTCTCTATGACGGAAATAACAGGTTACCACATTTGACTTACCCACAGGGTTTGGTGATCTATACAAAGGCTGCCTTGTGGTCAGGGCCTGTATACTTACGGCCATTAACTTATCACCTTGTAATTCCCTGTGTCTGGTGATATTCCGATCGTGATCCACAGCTGCCTCTCTCAAAGTAGCCACCGACAGACCTCGCCAACATGGTTGCGTGGTCTGTACCCTTGTCTTTAATGCCTCTTTAAACCATCCATTAGTACAGATACTGCTACTTCTCGATGGTTTATGTTTGTTTTAATGTCCTCTATGCCTGTGTATTTTGCCATATCTAGCAATGCCCTGTGAAAATATTCTGCAGCAGTTTCTGACTCTTTTTGTTTAATGGAGAAAATCTTGTTCCATTTAACTACAGCTGGAAAATACTCCTTTAACTGTAAACTTATCCTTTTTACATTGTCTTTGTTGTACACATCTGTAAGAGGTACATCCTGATCCAATCCACAGTCAGCTAAAAATTGAGCCGAGTCGACATTGGAGGGTAAACAAGCCCTCAGCAATACCTGCCAGTCTTTGTTATTGGGCTCTAAAGTGTTCCCTAGGTCTCTGATGTATTTCTGGCTAGCAACTAGATCTTTTCTAGGATCAGGGAATTCAGACACTATGGTTCTTAATTCCATTCGGGAAAACGGGCTGTACATGGCAATGTTCCTGATAGGAGTGACTCCTGTAGTGTCCGTTTTCCCATTTGGAACTGCTATTACCCTCACGGGAGCAAGTTTAATAACATCATTCTGTGTAGATTCTACAGCCTGGGGTGAAATGGTTTCAGCATAGTGTATGGTGCCGTACTTACCCGTTGATACGACCTCACCTGTCCCTCCGCTAGGGGGCTTTGTTACTAATCTTATGGGTTGGGCCGTGCCTACTGTTGTTTCTGATATGGTGGCTGCTAGAGAGAGCGCTGATATTGTTCCCGATTCGTCCTCTTGATCACACTCCTGGGGAAAGTTCAAAATAGGGTACAACTTGCACGGGTTAATACTTGCATTGGTTAACTTATTAACATTTACACAGTTGCTAAGTGTTTGTTTGTTACACCCTAATGCGTCATTCTCCGCAACCAATTTCTCTCCTGATATGTATGGTGGCGGCGGGGCCGTGGCTATCAGTTTCTTGATAGGATTAGATCCCGCCGCCTGAGCCAATCCTCTCTGTATTTCACCCTCCTGTTGCCATAACTGCAAATAATCATAATGTTTGATTCGTCTCTTTGTTGATTTAATGAGACATATCCTCCTCCTTAGATTTTGTAACACTTCTGGGCTAAAGCTGCCTACTCTTGGGAACTTCTCCCCGTCATGCACAGTCATTCTCTCCCATTCATCACATAAAACCTCTGTGTGTGAACCGTATTTTTCACACATTACGTACCTTGCCGACCCGATTGGTCGGTTTACTGAATCAACCCGAACCGAGGTTGATCGCCCCCTACCTGAACAATTGGCCCCCATAACTTGCAGGTGTTGCTTTCACCACCTCTGACCTTCAATCAGGGTCTTCAGCGAACCCTTACAAAAACCAAAATGTTCACGATAGGCTGACGGTGGCGGTTTACCGAGTACCCCACTCACTCGCCCACGCCGACCAATACGACCTACACACTGCCCTAGTGCTGGCGTACTCGACCCAGGGCCCCTATGAACCTTCGTTTACTGGAACATGTGAGTGTGTTCCGCAGAGCATTGACCCTTTCCAGTAACTGTTGGTTGTTGGATAATTCCTGAGTGACCAGCGAACTTCCCTTCAGAAAATAAAAATTACACAAATCACGTCAGAATGTACAAATAGTGTTTGTGACCCGTCTCGTACACAAATGGTACTGGTCAGATTAACTAATGCACACAATTACGTGCGGTACAATTGTTTAGCACATAAGCAACTAATCTTATGTGCGGAGCGACCAGTGGAATCGAAAATTGCGGCTGCGAATTCCTTCAGCATGAGCTTTATTGGCCTATATGGGTTCTGCACCAACCCCCTGGGTTGTGCTCTTTTCTCTATTTATAGCGGACTTCCTAGTCTGCTGTACCTGGACCTCCTTGTCAATTCCGGACCTCCTGGTCTGTGCTACAATAGACCTCCTGGTCTGCTGTACTCTAATGCTCAGATTTTATGTTTAACAAAGGATGCCTCCCTTGCCACCATGCACGTCACTTACATGTATGTACCCTGCGAGAACTCGACTTCCTGTGGTTCAAACCTCAAAGATTGTATAAACTTATATATGCAAACACTCACTCACCACATGTACACTTTTGTTTCTATTTCTATTTCTGCGCAGAAATTTTCTTTCCTTTAGACCAGATGTGTTGTAAATTTGGAGAAGGATCTGTTAATCTAAATTTCGGACACTAAAATAGATTTGCGCTATTTATCGCGTTGCCACCTTTTCGCCTGTTACAATAACACTAGCATGTGATTTGAGTTACGTGGGCGTACCCGGACGCTCCGTTGCGTAATATACGCTGCGTGCGTCGGCCTTTGAGTTGCGTACGCGAGTCTCACCCTTTGTTAGAGACACGTGTACACAAAGCAAATATCCACCGTAACACAATTTTACACGTTTATCAATGTAGATGATCCTCGATCATCTACCGAACACCACACCAATCTCTCCTTGTATCTTTAGGCAGAGCTGCGTGTGTGCTTTCCAATTTATCTCTTAATGTATTACTTTTATACTTTAACTATAAAATAGCGGCAAATCTCTCTTAGCACGTTTATCAATTATAGAATGGCAAACAGAAGAGTGATATATGAAAATACACGAATGAAAAGAAATGCAGATATGTGCGTGCGTGCGTACGCAAGACAGAAATAAACAGTTTTAAAAGACACTGGCGTGTTGTTCTTACCTTCGGTTCCGGATTCCTTCAGCACCCTTTACTAAGCGAAGCAGACGCTTATCCAGACAGCACTACGAGGAATATGACCTCCCGCTCTTTGCTGATGGATAATGTCTGCTGAAATTACCTAGTATAGATATGTGAAGGACGGACGAGCCGCCAATTGATAAAGCAAAATATTTATCTTACTTAAAACCCTTTAAGAGGCCTAAGAACACTGTACGCTATTGACGTATGGAGTACCGTAAGGGTACGCACGTTGCGTAACAATCGCTTAGCCGTAGTCGAGACGCTCAAGCGCCACGTTCGCTCACGGCCAAGGGATCACAGGCAGGCACGCTATTGGCTGCCGACTAACGTAATGATTCGCTATAGCGTAGCGGACGCTCGGGACCACGAGGAGATCACCAGCGGCGCAGACGCTCACAATGTTAAACCTTTATAACTATACCATAAAACAGTGTATTATGCAGTAACCCTTGGCGTAGTGATAAGATGAGAATGCAACACTTAGTAAGCGGGTTTACGCTAAAGCTGTTTGAGCGATAGAGACGCTCCTATTACCCACTGCAATATAATGAACACACAATACCGGTCTAAGGGTCTAACGCCTTTTAAGGAAATTAATGAACGTTCAAAAGAATAATACAATACAAGTCATACACTACCAATATAACATAGACTACCTAACCAGATAACTACACATGAAATACAATATCAGTACAATAACTATATAAGAGAAACGAGAGAGAAAGAGAAGATAGAGAGAGAGAGAGATATGGCTCAAAATAACAAGAAAGACAATATGATTGCGGAGAAAAACTTACGCACAAAGGGGAACGATCGCATGCGCCTCTGGACATCCAGCTCCCGATTATCAGCAATGAGAACCGTTGAAGAGTGAGAGCTGGATGTGATCGGCTTGTCTATTTATGCCCCACACACAATACAATTCAATGGTCCCTACAATCTCATTGTTCATTGGACACAGGAACTCGTCTTCGCACTTAAAACAAAAGGTCATAGGTTGGTTCATACAGGTGGGCTGTGACTACTTCCAACTGCTCAGGTGGGTGGGAAACTAGGTTTCCCGCCGCATGGATAAGTAAGTGCAAATAATAGTAAATGGACATAAACTTCTTATGTCCATAACTATTCGCACGAGCGATTAATCTGCTCCAAACCAACACCGGAATATTGCTAATTAAATACTCTTCCGATGGATACTAAACACCACTGTATAATCCTTGTCTGACCCCCTGTATCAGAAAAAGAGGGATCTCTCTGTCCATGAACATGCTACATTAACTAAACTTTCAGAATCTATCCAAGGGACCATAATCTACAAAATACATTATATGGTTAAAATATATATCGATTGAGTCGCCCGCCAGACGCATACAAACTCTACCGTAAATCCGCATATCGTGCGCCTGCGGGTGCCCGCGAAGGCGAGTATGCGCACGCACGGGAGAGCTCTTGTACGCGCAGCGGGAGCTCGCATGAGGTGCAAATATGGCAGTGTGCATAGTGATATTTTTCTGACTTTGACACAGGGGAGGCAGTGCCTCCCCTGTCATTAATGATTTCAATAATATAAAGAAGATACTTATGGCACATATTCTGTGTTATAAGTATATGCTTTATATTATTGTAATAATTTTGACACTGTAGAACAGGTTTAAAATAAGATTTTACTCACCGGTAAATCTATTTCTCGTAGTCCGTAGTGGATGCTGGGACTCCGTAAGGACCATGGGGAATAGCGGCTCTGCAGGAGACTGGGCACAACTAAAGAAAGCTTAAGGACTACCTGGGGTGCACTGGCTCCTCCCTCTATGCCCCTCCTCCAGACCTCAGTTAGGATACTGTGCCCGGAAGAGCTGACACAATAAGGAAGGATTTTGAATCCCGGGTAAGACTCATACCAGCCACACCAATCACACCGTATAACTCGTGATACTATACCCAGTTAACAGTATGAAATATAACTGAGCCTCTCAACAGATGGCTCAACAATAACCCTTTAGTTAGGCAATAACTATATACAAGCATTGCAGACAATCCGTACTTGGGATGGGCGCCCAGCATCCTCTACGGACTACGAGAAATAGATTTACCGGTGAGTAAAATCTTATTTTCTCTGACGTCCTAAGTGGATGCTGGGACTCCGTAAGGACCATGGGGATTATACCAAAGCTCCCAAACGGGCGGGAGAGTGTGGATGACTCTGCAGCACCGAATGAGCAAACTCTAGGTCCTCCTCAGCCAGGGTATCAAACTTGTAGACTCTTGCAAAAGTGTTTGAACCCGACCAAGTAACAGCTCGGCAAATTTGTAAAGCCGAGACCCCTCGGGCAGCCGCCCAAGAAGAGCCCACTTTCCCCGTGGAATGGGCTTTTACAGATTTAGGGTGCGGCAGTCCAGCCGCAGAATGTGCAAGTTGAATCGTGCTACAGATCCAGCAAGCAATAGTCTGCTTAGAAGCAGGAGCACCCAGCTTGTTGGGTGCATACAGGATAAATAGCGAGTCAGTTTTCCTGACTCCAGCCGTCCTGGAAACATATATTTTTCAGGGCCCTGACTACGTCCAGTAACTTGGAATCCTCCAAGTCCCAAGTAGCCGCAGGCACCACAATAGGTTGGTTCACATGAAAAACTGATACCACCTTAGGAAGGAATTGGGAACGAGTCCTCAATTCCGCCCTATCCATATAAAAAAATTAGATAAGGGCTTTTGCATGATAAAGCCGCTAATTCTGATACACGCCTGGCCGACGCCAAGGCCAACAGCATGACGACTTTCCACGTGAGGTATTTTAGCTCCACGGATTTAAGTGGCTCAACCCAATGCGACTTCAGGAAATCCAACACCACGTTGAGATCCCACGGTGCCACTGGAGGCACAAACGGGGGCTGACTATGCAGCACTCCCTTAACAAAAGTCTGAACTTCAGGCAGTGAAGTCAGTTCTATTTTGGAAGAAAATCGATAGAGCCGAAATCTGGACCTTAATGGAACCCAATTTTAGGCCCATAGTCACCCCTGACTGTAGGAAGCGCAGAAATCGACCTAGCTGAAATTCCTCCGTTGGGGCCTTCCTGGCCTCACAGCATGCAACATATTTCCGCCATATGCGGTGATAATGGTTTGCGTTCACTTCTTTCCTAGCTTTAATTAGCGTAGGGATAACTTCCTCCGGAATGCCCTTTTCCTTCAGGATCCGGCATTCAACCGCCATGCCGTCAAACGCAGCCGCGGTAAGTCTTGGAACAGACAGGCCCCCTACTGCAGCAGGTCCTGTCTGAGCGGCAGAGGCCATGGGTCCTCTGAGATCATTTCTTGGAGTTCTGGGTACCAAGCTCTTCTTGGCCAATCCGGAACAATGAGTATAGTTCTTACTCCTCTCCTTCTTATTATTCTCATTACCCTGGGTATGAGAGGCAGAGAAGGGAACACATACACCGACTGGTACACCCACGGTGTTACCAGAGCGTCCACAGCTATCGCCTGAGGGTCCCTTGACCTGGCGCAATATCTTTTTTTGTTGAGGCGGGACGCCATCATGTCCACCTGTGGCCTTTCCCAACGGTGTACAATCATTTGGAAGACTTCTGGATGAAGTCCCCACTCTCCCGGGTGGAGGTCGTGTCTGCTGAGAAAGTCTGCTTCCCAGTTGTCCACTCCGGGAATGAACACTGCTGACAGTGCTAACACATGATTTTCCGCCCATCGGAGAATCCTTGTGGCTTCTGCCATCGCCATCCTGCTTCTTGTGCCGCCCTGTCGGTTTACATGAGCGACCGCCGTGATGTTGTCTGACTGGATCAGCACCGGCCGGTGTTGAAGCAGGGTCTAGCCTGACTTAGGGCATTGTAAATGGCCCTTAGTTCCAGAATATTTTTGTGTAGGGAAGACTCCTGACTTGTCCATAGTCCTTGGAAGTTTCTTCCCTGTGTGACTGCCCCCCAGCCTCGAAGGCTGGCATCCGTGGTCACCAGGACCCAGTCCTGTATGCCGAATCTGCGGCCCTCTAGAAGATGAGCACTCTGCAGCCACCACAGCAGCGACACCCTGGCCCTTGGAGACAGGGTTATCCGCCGATGCATCTGAAGATGCGACCCGGACCACTTGTCCAACAGATCCCACTGGAAGATCCTTGCATGGGACCTGGCGAATGGAATTTCTTCGTAAGAAGCAGGGCCATCTTAACAGCAGTGTAGGCCCCTGGGCACAGCAATGCTTTGGGCCCCATACCCATCCTTAAGCGGTAGGGGTGGGGGGTGCTATCAGCGGCAGCTTTGATGTCCTCCGGGCAGTAGGGGGTGCTCTATCTTCTGCTCAGCATGTAGGACCTGGAGCAGTAATTTCTGCTAATTACTCCTTTACTGCACAGATGGGGTGGGAGTGAGAACACTAAACTGTAGAAGGGGGCATTGGGCTGGATGAAGGGGCTCTGGTACATGACTTCCTGGGTGGTAGGGGGTGTTTAATACATAGGGGAGGGGTGGATAGTGGAGTTGGCTTAATATTCATCATTTTCTGGTGGAAGGGCAGCTTGTTTGACTGAAGATATCTCAAGTTCCTGAAAATAGATTTCTTTACTTTGAAAAGGATAAAAAAAAAACTAGAGAGTCCCACCTTTCAGGAGGTATTGGGGACTTCAGAGTTCAGGAGCCAGAGCAATCCACCAACGAAAATATAAAACTGCATATTGGGCGTGTGGAGCTGGAGCAGGGACCAGGTGCTTGAAGGCTGATATCTCTGGTTGTGGGCATAGTAGAGATAAGCTGCCAGTGTCCACCAAAAGGGGAGAGTCACGGCTTTTGGAGTATTCCCTTAGAAAAACTCTAAGTCAGACATAACCCAAGATATCTAGCTGGGAAGAGCAAATAACAGGCTTGGATGGGGACCACTGTTTTGAAGTCGTTTATCTCCGGATCCCCATGGCCGATTTTCAAAAATCTGGTACCCCTGGAAAAAGGGGACCCTCAGCTATCAGCCTAGGGCCCTTATACTCCTGGGGCCCTTGGGCAAGTGCCCATTGAGCCCATACGAAAAGACGGCCCTGGTAAGAAGCTACCATCTTTCCCAGGGCTCGCGTGCATTGATGCACCGACACCTGTATTTGTATTAGGAGGCCTCTGTCTAGAGACGACAACTCCTTGGACTTCTCCTCCGGGAGAAACCCTTTTTTCTTGTTCTGTGTCCAGAACCATACCCAGGAACAGTAGACGCGTCGTAGGAACCAGCTGCGACTTTGGGATATTCAGAATCCAGCCGTGCTGTTGTAGCACTTCCCGAGATAGTGCTACTCCGACGAACAACTGCTCCCTGGACCTCGCCTTTATAAGGAGATCGTCCAAGTACGGGATAATTATTTCGGCCATTACCTTGGTAAATACCCTCGGTGCCGGGGCCAGACCAACGGCAACGTCTGGAATTGGTAATGACAATCCTGTACCACAATTTTGAGGTACTCCTGGTTAGGAGGGTAAATAGGGACATGCAGGTAAGCATCCTTGATGTCCAGTGATACCATGAAATTCTCCAGGCTTGCAATAATCGCCCTGAGCGATTCCATTTTGAACTTGAACCTTCGTATATAAGTGTTCAAGGATTTCAATTTTATAATGGGTCTCACCGAACCGTCTAGTTTCGGTACCACAAACATTTTGGAATAGTAACCCCGGCCTTGTTGAAGGAGGGGTACCTTGATTTCACCTGCTAGAAGTACAGCTTGTGAATTGCCGCCAGTACTACCTCCCTTTCTCCGAGGGCAGTAGGCAAGGCTGATGTGAGGTAACGGCGAGGGGGAGTCGCCTCGAACTCCAGCTTGTATCCCTGTGATACTACTTGCAGAACCTAGGGATCCACCTGTGGGCCAGCCCACTGGTCCCTGAAGTTCCCGAGACGCGCCCCCACCACACCTTTCTCCACCTGTGGAGCCCCAGCGTCATGCGGTGGACTCAGAGGAAGCGGGGGAAGATTTTTGATCCTGGGAACTGGCTGTCTGGTGCCGTTTTTTCCTTCTTCCCTTGTCTCTGTGCAGAAAGGAAGCGCCTTTGACCCGCTTGCTTTTCTGAAGCCGAAAGGACTTGTACCTGAAAATACGGTGCTTTCTTAGGCTGTGAGGAAACCTGAGGTAAAAAATTTTCATCCCAGCTGTTGCTGTGGATACGAGGTCCCATAGACCATCCCCAAACAATTCCTCACCCTTATAAGGCAGAATCTCCATGTGCCTTTTAAAGTCAGCATCACCTGTCCACTGCCGGGTCTCTAATACCCTCCTGGCAGAATGGATATTGCATGAATTCTGGATGCCAGCCGGCAAATATCCCTCTGTGCATCCCTCATATATAAGACGACGTCTTTAATATGCTCTATGTTAGCAAAATATTATCCTTGTCTAGGGTATTAATATTATCTGACAGGGTATCAGACCACGCTGCAGCAGCACTATTCATGCTGAGGCAATTGCAGGTCTCAGTATAGTACCTGAGTGTGTATATACAGACTTCAGGATAGCCTCCTGCTTTTATCAGCAGGCTCCTTCAAAGTGGCCGTATCCTAAGGCGGCAGTGCCACCTTTTTTGACAAATGTGTGAGCGCCTTATCCACCCTAGGGGATATCTCCCAACGTGACCTATCCTCTGGCGGGAAAGGGTACGCCAGCAGTAACTTTTTAGAAATTACCAGTTTCTTATCGTGGGAACCCACGCTTCTTTACACACTTCATTCACTCATCTGATGGGGGAACAAAACACTGGCTGCTTTTTCTCCCCAAACATAAAACCCCTTTTATGTGGTACTTGGGTTCATGTCAGAAATGTGTAACACATTTTTCATTGCCGAGATCATGCAACGGATGTTCCTAGTGGATTGTGTATATGTCTCAACCTCGTCGACACTGGAGTCAGACTCCGTGTCGACATCTGTGTCTGCCATCTGAGGTAACGGGCGTTTTTTTGAGCCCCTGATGGCCTTTGAGACGCCTGGGCAGGCGCGGGCTGAGAAGCCGGCTGTCCCACAGCTGTTACGTCATCCAGCCTTTTATGTAAGGAGTTGACATTGTCGGTTAATACCTTCCACCTATCCATCCACTCTGGTGTCGGCCCCACAGGGGGCGACATCCCATTTATCGGCCTCTGCTCCGCCTCCACGTAACCTTCCTCATCCAACATGTCGACACAGCCGTACCGACACACCACACACACACAGGGAATGCTCTGACTGAGGACAGGACCCCACAAAGTCCTTTGGGGAGACAGAGAGAGAGTATGCCAGCACACACCAGAGCGCTATATAATGCAGGGATTAACACTATAACTGAGTGATTTTTCCCCCAATAGCTGCTTGTATACACATATTGCGCCTAAATTTTAGAGATGAGCGGGTTCGGTTCCTCGGAATCCGAACCCCCCCGAACTTCAGCCTTTTTACACGGGTCCGAGGCAGACTCGGATCTTCCCGTCTTGCTCGGCTAACCCGAGCGCGCCCGAACGTCATCATCTTGCTGTCGGATTCTCGCGAGGCTCGTATTCTATCGCGAGACTCGGATTCTATATAAGGAGCCGCGCGTCGCCGCCATTTTCACACGTGCATTGAGATTGATAGGGAGAGGACGTGGCTGGCGTCCTCTCCGTTAGAATAGATAGAGACACTTGAGTTGATTACTTAGTAATTTTGGGGAGCATTAGTAGTACTCAGAGTGCACAGTTTTGCTGATAGTTACTAGTGACTGACCACCACCAGTTTTATTTATTATTTAATATAATCCGTTCTCTGCCTGAAAAAAAACGATACACAGTCACATAACATATCTGTGCTCAGCCTCAGTGTGCTGCATGATAATATCATCTATATGTATATCTGACTGTGCTGAGTGCTCACTGCTCACACAGCTGAATTGTGGGGGAGACTGGGGTGCAGTTATAGCAGGAGTACAGTGCACACTTTTGCTGCCAGTGTGACTGACCAGTGACCACCAGTATATTGTCTGCCTGAAAAAGTTAAACACTCCTGTGTGTTTTTTTTTTTTATTCTATAAACGCATTCTGCTGACAGTGTCCAGCAGGTCCGTCATTCATTATATTATATAAATATTTACCTGCAGTAGTGTTATATTTTTTTTGTTCATCTCTATCATCTTTATCATCTCTATATTAGCAGACGCAGTACGGTAGTCCACGGCTGTGGCTACCTCTGTGTCATCAGTGCTCGTCCATAATTGTATACCTACCTGTGGTGGGTTTTTTTTTTCTATCTTCTTCATACTAGTAGTTTAGGAGTCTGCTGACAGTGTCCAGCAGGTCCGTCATTATATTATATATACCTGCAGTAGTGATATATATATATTTTTTATATCATTATCATCTCTATACTAGCAGACGCAGTACGGTAGTCCACGGCTGTAGCTACCTCTGTGTCGTCAGTGCTCGTCCATAATTGTATACCTACCTGTGGTGGGGGTTTTTTTTCTATCTTCTTCATACTAGTAGTTTAGGAGTCTGCTGACAGTGTCCAGCAGGTCCGTCATTATATTATATATACCTGCAGTAGTGATATATATATATTTTTTATATCATTATCATCTCTATACTAGCAGACGCAGTACGGTAGTCCACGGCTGTAGCTACCTCTGTGTCGTCAGTGCTCGTCCATAATTGTATACCTACCTGTGGTGGGGTTTTTTTTTTTCTATCTTCTTTATACTAGTAGTTTAGGAGTCTGCTGACAGTGTCCAGCAGGTCCGTCATTATATTATATATACCTGCAGTAGTGATATATATATATTTTTTATATCATTATCATCTCTATACTAGCAGACGCAGTACGGTAGTCCACGGCTGTAGCTACCTCTGTGTCGTCAGTGCTCGTCCATAATTGTATACCTACCTGTGGTGGTTTTTTTTTCTATCTTCTTCATACTAGTAGTTTAGGAGTCTGCTGACAGTGTCCAGCAGGTCCGTCATTATATTATATATACCTGCAGTAGTGATATATATATATATTTTTTATATCATTATCATCTCTATACTAGCAGATGCAGTACGGTAGTCCACGGCTGTAGCTACCTCTGTGTCGTCAGTGCTCGTCCATAATTGTATACCTACCTGTGGTGGGGTTTTTTTTTTCTATCTTCTTCATACTAGTAGTTTAGGAGTCTGCTGACAGTGTCCAGCTGGTCCGTCATTATATTATATATACCTGCAGTAGTGATATATATATATATTTTTTATATCATTATCATCTCTATACTAGCAGATGCAGTACGGTAGTCCACGGCTGTAGCTACCTCTGTGTCGTCAGTCACTCGTCATCCATAAGTATACTAGTATCCATCCATCTCCATTGTTTACCTGAGGTGCCTTTTAGTTGTGCCTATTAAAATATGGAGAACAAAAATGTTGAGGTTCCAAAAATAGGGAAAGATCAAGATCCACTTCCACCTCGTGCTGAAGCTGCTGCCACTAGTCATGGCCGAGACGATGAAATTCCATCAACGTCGTCTGCCAAGGCCGATGCCCAATGTCATAGTACAGAGCATGTAAAATCCAAAACACAAAATATCAGTAAAAAAAGGACTCAAAAATCTAAAATAAAATCGTCGGAGAAGCGTAAACTTGCCAATATGCCATTTACCACACGGAGTGGCAAGGAACGGCTGAGGCCCTGGCCTATGTTCATGGCTAGTGGTTCAGCTTCACATGAGGATGGAAGCACTCAGCCTCTCGCTAGAAAAATGAAAAGACTTAAGCTGGCAAAAGCACAGCAAAGAACTGTGCGTTCTTCGAAATCACAAATCCACAAGGAGAGTCCAATTGTGTCGGTTGTGATGCCTGACCTTCCCAACACTGGACGTGAAGAGCATGCGCCTTCCACCATTTGCACGCCCCCTGCAAGTGCTGGAAGGAGCACCCGCAGTCCAGTTCCTGATAGTCAGATTGAAGATGTCAGTGTTGAAGTACACCAGGATGAGGAGGATATGGGTGTTGCTGGCGCTGGGGAGGAAATTGACAAGGAGGATTCTGATGGTGAGGTGGTTTGTTTAAGTCAGGCACCCGGGGAGACACCTGTTGTCCGTGGGAGGAATATGGCCATTGACATGCCTGGTGAAAATACCAAAAAAATCAGCTCTTCGGTGTGGAAGTATTTCAACAGAAATGCGGACAACATTTGTCAAGCCGTGTGTTGCCTTTGTCAAGCTGTAATAAGTAGGGGTAAGGACGTTAACCACCTCGGAACATCCTCCCTTATACGTCACCTGCAGCGCATTCATCATAAGTCAGTGACAAGTTCAAAAACTTTGGGCGACAGCGGAAGCAGTCCACTGACCAGTAAATCCCTTCCTCTTGTAACCAAGCTCACGCAAACCACCCCACCAACTCCCTCAGTGTCAATTTCCTCCTTCCCCAGGAATGCCAATAGTCCTGCAGGCCATGTCACTGGCAATTCTGACGAGTCCTCTCCTGCCTGGGATTCCTCCGATGCATCCTTGCGTGTAACGCCTACTGCTGCTGGCGCTGCTGTTGTTGCTGCTGGGAGTCGATGGTCATCCCAGAGGGGAAGTCGTAAGACGACTTTTACTACTTCCACCAAGCAATTGACTGTCCAACAGTCCTTTGCGAGGAAGATTAAATATCACAGCAGTCATCCTGCTGCAAAGCGGATAACTGAGGCCTTGGCATCCTGGGCGGTGAGAAACGTGGTTCCGGTATCCATCATTACTGCAGAGCCAACTATAGACTTGATTGAGGTACTGTGTCCCCGGTACCAAATACCATCTAGGTTCCATTTCTCTAGGCAGGCGATACCGAAAATGTACACAGACCTCAGAAAAAGACTCACCAGTGTCCTAAAAAATGCAGTTGTACCCAATGTCCACTTAACCACGGACATGTGGACAAGTGGAGCAGGGCATACTCAGGACTATATGACTGTGACAGCCCACTGGGTAGATGTATTGACTCCCGCCGCAAGAACAGCGGCGGCACCAGTAGCAGCATCTCGCAAACGCCAACTCTTTCCTAGGCAGGCTACGCTTTGTATCACCGCTTTCCAGAATACGCACACAGCTGAAAACCTCTTACGGCAACTGAGGAAGATCATCGCAGAATGGCTTACCCCAATTGGACTCTCCTGTGGATTTGTGGCATCGGACAACGCCAGCAATATTGTGTGTGCATTAAATATGGGCAAATTCCAGCACGTCCCATGTTTTGCACATACCTTGAATTTGGTGGTGCAGAATTATTTAAAAAACGAGAGGGGCGTGCAAGAGATGCTGTCGGTGGCCAGAAGAATTGCGGGACACTTTCGGCGTACAGGCACCACGTACAGAAGACTGGAGCAACACCAAAAACGCCTGAACCTGCCCTGCCATCATCTGAAGCAAGAAGTGGTAACGAGGTGGAATTCAACCCTCTATATGCTTCAGAGGTTGGAGGAGCAGCAAAAGGCCATTCAAGCCTATACAACTGACCACGATATAGGAGGTGGAATGCACCTGTCTCAAGCGCAGTGGAGAATGATTTCAACATTGTGCAAGGTTCTGCAACCTTTTGAACTTGCCACATGTGAAGTCAGTTCAGACACTGCCAGCCTGAGTCAGGTCATTCCCCACATCAGGCTTTTGCAGAAGAAGCTGGAGACATTGAAGGAGGAGCTAACACTGAGCGATTCCGCTAGGCATGTGGGACTTGTGGATGGAGCCCTTAATTCGCTTAACAAGGATTCACGGGTGGTCAATCTGTTGAAATCAGAGCACTACATTTTGGCCACCGTGCTCGATCCTAGATTTAAAACCTACCTTGGATCTCTCTTTCCGGCAGACACAAGTCTGCAGGGGTTCAAAGAACTGCTGGTGAGAAAATTGTCAAGTCAAGCGGAACGCGACCTGTCAACATCTCCTCCTTCACATTCTCCCGCAACTGGGGGTGCGAGGAAAAGGCTCAGAATTCCGAGCCCACCCGCTGGCGGTGATGCAGGGCAGTCTGGAGCGACTGCTGATGCTGACATCTGGTCCGGACTGAAGGACCTGCCAACGATTACGGACATGTCGTCTACTGTCACTGCATATGATTCTCTCACCATTGAAAGAATGGTGGAGGATTATATGAGTGACCGCATCCAAGTAGGCACGTCAGACAGTCCGTACGTATACTGGCAGGAAAAAGAGGCAATTTGGAGGCCCTTGCACAAACTGGCTTTATTCTACCTAAGTTGCCCTCCCACAAGTGTGTACTCCGAAAGAGTGTTTAGTGCCGCCGCTCACCTTGTCAGCAATCGGCGTACGAGGTTACTTCCAGAAAATGTGGAGAAGATGATGTTCATTAAAATGAATTATAATCAATTCCTCCATGGAGACATTCACCAGCAGCAATTGCCTCCACAAAGTACACAGGGAGCTGTGATGGTGGATTCCAGTGGGGACGAATTGATAATCTGTGAGGAGGGGGATGTACACGGTGATGAATCGGAGGATGATGATGAGGTGGACATCTTGCCTCTGTAGAGCCAGTTTGTGCAAGGAGAGATTAATTGCTTCTTTTTTGGTGGGGGTCCAAACCAACCCGTCATTTCAGTCACAGTCGTGTGGCAGACCCTGTCACTAAAATGATGGGTTGGTTAAAGTGTGCATGTCCTGTTTATACAACATAAGGGTGGGTGGGAGGGCCCAAGGACAATTCCATCTTGCACCTCTTTTTTCTTTCATTTTTCTTTGCGTCATGTGCTGTTTGGGGAGTGTTTTTTGGAAGGGCCATCCTGCGTGACACTGCAGTGCCACTCCTAGATGGGCCAGGTGTTTGTGTCGGCCACTAGGGTCGCTTATCTTAGTCACACAGCTACCTCATTGCGCCTCTTTTTTTTCTTCTTTGCGTCATGTGCTGTTTGGGGAGTATTTTTTGGAAGGGCCATCCTGCGTGACACTGCAGTGCCACTCCTAGATGGGCCAGGTGTTTGTGTCGGCCACTAGGGTCACTTATCTTAGTCACACAGCTACCTCATTGCGCCTCTTTTTTTTCTTCTTTGCGTCATGTGCTGTTTGGGGAGTATTTTTTGGAAGGGCCATCCGGCCTGACACTGCAGTGCCACTCCTAGATGGGCCAGGTGTTTGTGTCGGCCACTAGGGTCGCTTAGCTTACTCACACAGCTACCTCATTGCGCCTCTTTTTTTCTTTGCGTCATGTGCTGTTTGGGGAGTGTTTTTTGGAAGGGCCATCCTGCGTGACACTGCAGTGCCACTCCTAGATGGGCCAGGTGTTTGTGTCGGCCACTTGGGTCGCTGAGCTTAGTCATCCTGCGACCTCGGTGCAAATTTTAGGACTAAAAATAATATTGTGAGATGTGAGGTGTTCAGAATAGACTGAAAATGAGTGGAAATTATGGTTATTGAGGTTAATAATACTTTGGGATCAAAATGACCCCCAAATTCTATGATTTAAGCTGTTTTTTAGGGTTTTTTGAAAAAAACACCCGAATCCAAAACACACCCGAATCCGACAAAAAAAATTCGGTGAGGTTTTGCCAAAACGCGTTCGAACCCAAAACACGGCCACGGAACCGAACCCAAAACCAAAACCCGAAAAATTTCCGGTGCACATCTCTACTAAATTTAGTGCCCCCCCTCTCTTTTTAACCCTTTGAGCCTGAAAACTACAGGGGAGAGCCTGGGGAGCTGTCTTCCAGCTGCACTGTGAAGAAAAAATGGCGCCAGTGTGCTGAGGGAGATAGCCCCGCCCCTTTTTCAGCTGACTTTTCTCCCGCATTTTTCATGGATTCTGGCAGGTGTAATTTATCACATATATAGCCCTGGGACTATATATTGTGATGATTTGCCAGCCAAGGTGTTTATATTGCTGCTCAGGGCGCCCCCCCCCCCAGCGCCCTGCACCCATCAGTGACCGGAGTGTGAGGTGTGCATGAGGAGCAATGGCGCACAGCTGCAGTGCTGTGCGCTACCTTGTTGAAGACCGAGGTCTTCTGCCGCCGATTTTCCGGACCACTTCTTGCTTCTGGCTCTGTAAGGGGGACGGCGGCGCGGCTCCGGGACCGAACGATCGAGGTCGGGTCCTGTGTTCGATCCCTCTGGAGCTAATGGTGTCCAGTAGCCTAAGAAGCCCAAACTATCTCCAGTCAGGTAGGTTCGCTTCTTCTCCCCTTAGTCCCTCGCTGCAGTGAGTCTGTTGCCAGCAGATCTCACTGTAAAATAAAAAACCTAAAATATACTTTCTTTCTAGGAGCTCAGGAGAGCCCCTAGTGTGCATCCAGCTCAGCCGGGCACAAGATTCTAACTGAGGTCTGGAGGAGGGTCATAGTGGGAGGAGCCAGTGCACACCAGGTAGTCCTACAGCTTTCTTTAGTTGTGCCCAGTCTCCTGCGGAGCCGCTATTCCCCATGGTCCTTACGGAGTCCCCGCATCCACTTAGGACGTCAGAGAAATGTGTATTGGAGGTGGTGCCTCCTGCGGCTAATGATAAAGTGCAGGAAGCGGGGGGCGGGGCCATTCAGAGGGCTGTAAAAGCCCATTAAAAAAGGCAGCACAAGCGGCACTGGTATAAGTGCCTCAGTGACAGGGGCGTGCTTTCATCCCATATGAAAGCACGCCCCTGTCACTGTGGCAAATATCATTGGGCAGCAGATTGTAATCTCTCCCCGGGGTTCAGCCTACTTACGGTGTCGCGATCACCGGCCTGCAGCAGCTTTACTGATTACATTCGTCCGGGCAGACCCTCCGCTGACCCTCAACCCTAACCCTACCCCTAACAAAGGAGGTAGCCTGAATGCGGTCCCCGGCGACAGGAAGAGAGAAGGGAGATGAGATCATTCATCACCCTTCCTTGAGTTGTGCACCGCATCCGCGCTGCTGCGGGCCGTCACACAGTGAGCACTCCTCTCTGGCCAGCTCTGTGTCTCCCTGCTGGCCGGTCCCACCACTGCAACATGCTGGGAGAAGAGGGAAGGAGGAGGGAGAGCCTCGATCCTCGGGAGCAGCCGGTCACTGTGGATTGCGGATGGAGCCATCAGCAGCTGCACTGAAGAGCATTGCCAGCCAGGAGGGCCAAGTATGTTGGGGGGTTTGACAAAAAAACTGTAAATACGAGAGATAGAGAATATGTGTGTGTGTGTGTGTGTGTGTGTGTGTGTGTGTGTGTGTGTGTGTGTGTGTGTGTGTTTATTTTGCAGTGTGTGGATTTAGCTGTGTGACAGTGTATACTAAACTGAGCTAATTCCCCACAGTGCTCAGGGCCAACTAGAATTCTGTACATTGCCCATACCTTCCAACTTGCCGAAAAAGGTGCGGGACCTTGGGTTAGGGGGCGGGGCATCTCACTACGATCCCCGTGTTTTTTTCCCTGTTTTGGGGGCGTGCCCAGCGCTCCTTGAGCAGCTGGGCAGCCCCTTTCTCTCCTCCCCGCACTGTCATGCGCACGGCATCTATTCAGTGATCACCAGCTGCTTTGCATTGCGACCCGCGGGAGGGACATCGGGACAGTGTCCGAATAGTGGGACTGTCCCGCTGAAATCGGGACAGTTAGGAGGTATGCATTGCCTGGGCAGCACACCATCCCCCCTCAGAAGTGGTAATTCTTTTCCTTTGTAGTGCTACCCCCACTTTGAGTACAGGGAGTGTGGCACTAGGCTGCTGGGAGACCTGCTGCTGCTGGCGGAGGATGGAGTCGAGCAGAGTCTGTCCCCATGCTGCTTGAGAGGAGGCTCCGGAATTTGCCCCCTACTGCTGTAGGAGACAAGGAGACAAAAGCACAGCAGGCACAGCCAGGGGCGGATGACAGTGTGCTATGGATTCTATGAGGAAGGGGGCCCTAAATTGGTGTCTTGCTTAGGGCCCCATGAGGGCTAAATCCGCTGGCGGCAACCATAGGGGCGGCTTTAGCGGGCATGCCTCACCAGCCACTGACCTCACCGCACGCCACTGATGTGTACACTAATCAAGGGCACCGCTGGAAAACTCTTATGAACAGGACGAAGCAGTGAAAAGCCCAGTTATGTCTGATAAAGGGCTTTCACTGCGGTGTCTAATACGTTTAGGGGTTTATTCATGAAGCAGTGAAAACTGTGGAGAAGTGAGCCAGTGGTGAAGAACCAATCAGAATTGAAGTAACATTTAAAATTTGCATACTATAAAATCATACAGAGCAGCTGATTGGTTGCCATGGGCAACTTCTCCACTGGCTCACTTCTCCACTGTTTTCACTGCTTCATGAATAGACTCCTTAGTGTTTTTGACTATTAATTTTGCATGCGTACGTCTTGTCTGAGAAAACAGAAAGTGGCAATCTTCCAGGGTCTGCAGACCAGCAGCTTCATAGTACGGACTCCTGATCCTCCTCCTCTCTTCCTCTCAACATACAGAATAATAATGCTAGAATAATAAGTCTAAAAGATGCATAAGCAAAGCCGCATGTGTGCCACAGGTCCAGAGAGCTGCAGTATTCAGGGGAAATCGATCACACTGTGTCCAGATCTTCAGCAAGGCATTCTGGGAGGTCACCCAGTATCATTCCTTCCTCCTATAAGCATGATGTGGATTCTTTGAAGCTTGTATCTGGTAGATAACACATTTTTGGTCAAGCTCTGCTCCATGGGACCTACAGTATCTACAGAGTACAGACAACCTTTAGTGATCCACGGGAAGGGTGACCTAGATACTAAAAGACAGGGCTCCTAGCCGATATGTTGCCTGAGGCACCGAATGGAATGGCAGCCTCCTTGTGTCCTTTACAATCTATCATAAAACACTTCTGTATAAACTCTGTGCACTTTAAGGAGGCAAATCAATTTGGCACCATGGTTGCGATATATGCTCCGGAACAGCATATTGCGTCCACCAACATCATCGATTTAAAGAGGTGTGTAGGAATCTTGGTCATGTTGGACCCAGCATCGCGCAGAATCAAATTGCCTCTAACAGACAAATATTTGTAAGTAACAAGGAGCGTAACAGTAATTACATCGATATGTCCTGCTTTCTCCCCATTATCTCACATATTATGCACCTTAATGTCCCATGTCCCGCGCTCTCTCTGGACATACATGTTACAACTGGCTATGGGTCCTAGTCAAGGGCATTTTAAGAACTGAGGGCTGGCCCCATGTACTGAGTTGCACATAAGTTCAAATGCGGCCGCATATAGCGAGTTTTTGAAAACGGCACATGCACCATAGCGAACATGGGCATCATTACTTATCTCCAAGCGATTCTGTGTCAGGCCGATATCGGATGTTTTTCTCCATCTGTGAAATGGGAGCGGCAACATGTAAGGGAATGTATGCCAAGGGGATGCCTTTTTCAGATTTTTTTTGCAGTTTAAAAGGGTAATATGTAAATAGCAACAGGAGATTTAAAAACACATACATTTGGGTACATGGCTTTAAAAGGGACAGTTTATTTTCATTGATCATAAACATGGAGCTGGGCTTTGGAATGGTTTGTCACAGAAATATGGCAGTGTGCAGAGGTGACCCAGCACTTCAATGGTTTAGAAACATAAGTGGGACATGTCGGCCCTACAAGGCGTCACAAGCAGGGTCATTTATTTTTTTCCTTGTGCATAACTATAACAATATTCTTGTTTTAGGAATTCAGGCACATTGTACAATTGTCTACATTGGTGCATCTGGCTATCCGTAGTCAAGACATTTAGTAATTGATCAGTAATCTGTCTTCTGCTTAACTTTGACCCTTCTGAAGCTAGTAATGAAAAGGTTAAGTGTACTAAAGATGAAATAGTTTTTTTTTGTCATCGTCGACATTGCAACAATCTGTTTGTAAAATTGGGGCTCGGCCCTTCTAAGCATAAAACGCTTTCGCTTTTGGGGACAGAAAACCATTACTGTAATCTCCTTTAATCCTGGGTTTTTAGCGGCTGTACATAATTGGGGGCCTCGGCAGGAAATGTTGGCTCCGCGCTGACTGACAGCTGTTCATGGATTTTCAGTCTGTAAACTAACAAGGAAACAGCACAGAAATATATACTGTATAGTCACCGCTCAATTGAAATAACACACTCAATTGTTTCATTACTTTGTTACGTTTTAGAACAGTGGCTATTAATCTAATTGAGGAACTGCTATATTAACGTTAAAAATCTACTAATGGGAACATTTGACTTACGACTGGTACAATCAGAGGGAGCTATTTCATTATTTGTAAGGCGCTGTGTACCCCTTGTGGTGCCATATAAATATTGGATAGAAATTATAATTATGATACAGCATGCAGTCAAATTAAAGAGTAGCCACTTCTTACACACTCTGACATATTGTACGCCCAATCATTATTTATTAGCAATTACTTATACAGCACACACATATTCCAAAGCACTGAACAGAGAATATTTGCACTTTCCAGTGGAGCTTACAATCTATGGGGTACATTTACAAGCAGTGATAAGAGCGGAGAAGTGAGCCAGTGGAGAAGTTGCCCATGGCAGCCAATCAGCACTGAAGTAACATCTATAATTTGCATACTATAAAATCATACAGAGCTGCTGATTGGTTGATGGGGAAATTTCTCCACTGGCTCACTTTTCCACTCTTATCACTGCTTAGTAAATGTTCCCCTATATTTCCTATTACACATACACACACTAGCATTAACATTTTGGGTATGGTTGATTAGATTATCAGTAAAAAGGTTAATAGTGTCTAGGTTGACCCCAAAAGGTCGACATGAGAAAAAGGATGACACACACAAAAGGTCAACATGAAAATGGTGGACACATGAAAAGGTCAACATGACTTCTTAGGTTTTTGGGGTGTATATTTTTTACTTTTAGCACATGGGCCCCCAATTAGTGTACCGTGTACCCTCACATAGCTCACTTCGCTCGCCATGCTTCGGGCAAGGTTACTATTCACAATCATAGTCCACGTGGATGGACCTATTAGCTGTTGACCTAAAGACCGGACACACACATTTAAGGGGATGACTCAATTGTTCTACCCCGTGGCTGCCACTAGATGGCACTGAATGGCTTATTGCTCTATTTGTGCGTGAATAGCCACGGGGGAAGGGGAACACATTTCAGCTCGCAGCATCCTAAGATGCGAGCTGAAAAGTGCAATAAATCTGCACTTTCGGCAGTACTTTAGACAGGTTTAGCTGCTTTGCACAGCTATACTTGACGCTTATGGGTGCGCACACGCAGCAATCATGCCAAAGGGAGGGAACAACTGAATTACTCTGATATGTACCCATTATGTTTGGGCCATTAGAGTATCTATAATGGGTGCAGCGTATGCAGTGCACACGAGCCTCTGGGTCCAGGGGGACCCACACCACACACATTACACCAGTGGTTCCCAAACTGTGTGCCATGGCTCCCTGGGGTGCCTCATGACACTTGCAGTGGTGCCTTGGATTGGTGGTCCAGGATCAATTCAAATTATTTATGGTCAATATAAAAGGCAAAACCAGTGCTGGTGGCTGTTAGTCATAAAATATGGGGACAAACAGAAGCAAATCTTGTCCCTCACCACAAAATTGAGCCTAAGGATGACATATAAACACAATCTACTTAATTTAATATTTCTTTCTAAATTTCTCAATAAGAAATTATTGGCCTTGGGGTGCCGTGAAAAAAATTCTGATACTCTAGGGCACCATGATTCAGAAAAGTTTGGGAACCACTGCATTACACCCATGTTTAATTACTTACCTTTTCGGAGTCCTGAGTCGGTGCTGCAGCTGCAGCATATATCACCAGGAAAATGGGCGGCGCTGTAGAGAGAAGGGGGCCTGCATGGAGTTTGCACATGGGCCCCCTTCTCTGTTAACCTGCTCTTGGTTTAGGCACCCACAAAACAATTGAATTCCACCTTTATAATCAAATGATGATTATTATTATTATTATTATTATTATTATTATTATTATTTTCTCTTACGTCCTAGAGGATGCTGGGGTCCACATTAGTACCATGGGGTATAGACGGGTCCACCAGGAGCCATTGGCAGAGTTTGAGAGTGTGGGCTGGCTCCTCCCTCTATGCCCCTCCTACCAAACTCAGTTTAGAAAATGTGCCTGGAGGAGCCGGTCACAGCTAGGGGAGCTCTCCTGAGTTTTTCTAGTAAAGTTTTATTATAGGAGGCTGTTGGCAACAGCCTGCCTGTAGCGTGGGACTAAGGCGGGGAGCAGTGTCCGCCCTGTGGGGTCTGAGCCACTGACTCCGCTGACTGGACACTGAGCTCCAGAGGGGTCAGATCAGTCTCCGCCACAGGGGAACCGCTCGCCCCAGCAGCATGTCGCCGACCCCTTACAGAGCTGAAGAGAGTGGTGAGTTAATCACCGACCCCCTAGCCATCGGGGGGCCGGTGTGAAGATGGCGGCAATGGGGAGGGAGCGCGGTATTAACCGCACTCCGGGATGGTACCAGAGGCACACAGTGCGGCACTGTGAGAGGCACCCTGGGCCAGCGCTTACCCCCCACACTGGTCAGCAAGCCTGTCGGGGTCCAGGGATCTCAGCCAGCAACTTTCCTCAGACCAGTATAATCACCTGAAGAGCGGGAAGACAGCGCCATTAAGGGGGCGGAGCTTCTCCTCAGAGCAGACCCAGCAGCGTTCCAGCGCCATTTTCCTGCCTGCAAGCGCTGAGAAGATTCAGGTCCCTCCACAGCAACTCCAGCTTACTGTACACAGTACCAGGGGGTTATAGAAGGGAGGGAGGCTGTAATTAGACTGTGTATCCTATTAAGGAACACAGTCAGCGCTGACAAGGGATTTCTCCTTGGTAAAAAGCGCTGTGTGTGGGTTGGCTCCAATCTCTGTCTCTCTCTTGCCATTCTTGGGGGGGAAACTCTGTCTACCCCCACGTGTGTGTGTGTGTGTGTGTGTGTGTGTGTGTGTGTGTGTGTGTGTGTGTGTGTGGAGTGTTTGGTGGTCATCTTTAGCAATGTCCAGGGACACGGTGTCATATGCTGCAGAGGATTTATCCTCCCAGGATGATCCCATTCCATGTAGTCAGGATAGCACTGGTTTAGCACAGATACCAGCAAGGGAACCAGAGTGGTTTTCCTCAAATTTCTGACAGGGTTGCTAGTACTGAATCTGCAACCCAGGTATTACAGAGCTCTATAGCAGTATGGCCTGTGTCTGGTACCTCAGGACACCCCGCTATATACCCCCACAAACGTGCGCTTGTGCATGTCACACAAGACGACACGGATACCGATTCTGACACTACAGATGGTGATGGGGTTGTGTTGCGGGGGGTCCGCATCTCTTGCAAGGGGGGTGCAATTGTTGATAGAGGCTATCAGGGATGTGTTAAATGTAAATTATGCCACACCTGAGCAGGTTGAGGAGGCTTTTTTCACTGAAAATAAGATAGCCTCGCTAACCTTCCCTGCATCAAAGGAGCTGAATGCTATATTTGAAAAAGCATGGGTAAACCCTGAAAAGAAGTTTCAGATCCCTAAGAGGATTCTGGTGGCTTTTCCTTTCCCTGAGGAGGATAGGAAAAGGTGGGAAAACCCGCCGATTGTTGACGCATCTGTATCCAGACTCTCAAAAAAGGTGGTTTTACCTGTACCGGGATCTACCGCCTTAAAGGAGCCGGCAGATAGGAAAATTGATGACACTCTTAAATCAATGTACACTGCTTCAGGGGCCATATTACGTCCCACTATTGCTAGTGCATGGATTGCAAAGGCAATAGTGAAGTGGTCGGCTACCTTAATTGAGGATTGGGATACAATGGATAGGGATGACGTTACATTGTATTTACGCAACACTCATGATTCTGCAGGTTTTATGGTAGAATCCATGAAAGACCTGGGTTCCATGGCTGCGGGAATATCTTCCATGTCTGTTTCAGCTCGTCAGGGACTGTGGCTCCGCCAGTGGTCGGCCGACACGGAATCCAGAAGGAGTGTGGAGTCGCTACCCTATACAGGTCAGGCTCTCTTTGGGGAAGCTCTAGACGCGTGGATATCCACTGCTACAGCGGGTAATTCTCCGTTTCTTCCCTCAGCAGCACCTGCTCCGAAGAAATCCATCTCCTCAGCTGCGCAGCAGTCCTTTCGGCCTAACAAGCCCAGAAAGGCCAGATCATCCAATACCTTCTTTAGGGGAGGTAAAGTTAAGTCCAAGAAACCTGTCGCTGCAGGTTCCCAAGAACAAAAGGCTGCTTCAGATACCCCAAAGTCCTCCGCATGACGGTGGACGGGACGGCCCGGAGGTGGGGCCTGTGGGAGCGAGACTCAGACAGTTCTGTCATGTCCAGGTATCGTCCGGCCTGGATCCCTGGGTAGTAGATATTGTGTCTCAGGAATACAGGCTGGAATTTCAAAGTCTCCCTCCTCATCGTTTTTTCAAGTCGGGCTTACCAACTCTGATGGAGGACAGCACAGTGCTTCAAGACGCTGTCCAAAAGGTGGTGGAGGCACAGGTCATTGTGCCGGTACCACCTCACATGGTGACAAAGGGTTACTATTCGAACCTTTTCGTGGTACCAAAACCGGATGGTTCGGTCAGGCCCATTCTGAACCTAAACTCGTTGAACCCCTTTCTAAAGGAGTTCAAGTTCAAGATGGAGTCTCTCAGGGCGGTGATATCAGGTCTGGAAGAGGGGGAATTCCTGGTATCACTGGATATCAAGGATGTGTACCTTCACATTCCGATTTGGCTGCCGCATCAGGCTTATCTCCGCTTCGCACTCCTGGACTGTCATTTTCAGTTCCAGGCCCTGCCATTCGGCCTCTCCACAGCACCGAGGGTGTTTACCAAGGTGATGGCGGAAATGATGATGCTACTCCGCAAGCAGGGTGTGAACATCATTCCTTATCTGGACGATCTCCTGATAAAGGCATTGTCCAAGGAGAAGCTGCTGCAGTCCATTGTTCTCACACCGCGACTGCTCCAGAGTCACGGGTGGATTCTGAATTTTCCAAAGTCACATTTGGAACCAACCCAGAGATTGTCATTTCTGGGAAGTGCAGCAGGTGTTTCTTCCGCGGGACAAGGCATTGGTGATCCAATCCATGGTCCGGGATGTCTTGAAGCCACCCCGGGTGTCAGTTCATTAATTGGGAAAGATGGTGGCCTCCTACAAGGCTCTCCAGTATGGGAGGTTCCATGCTCAGCCCTTCCAACTGGATCTCCTGGACAAGTGGTCGGGATCTCACCTCCACATGCATCAGAGAATTCGTCTGTCGCCAAGGGCAAGGATTTCTCTAATCTGGTGGATCCAATTGCCTCACCTCCTAGAAGGCCGCAGGTTCAGGATACAGGACTGGGTCCTGCTAACAACGGATGCGAGCCTCCGGGGCTGGGGAGCAGTCACTCAACGAGTAACCTTCCAAGGACGGTGGTCAAGCCTTGAAGCCGGCCTGCCCATCAACATCCTGGAACTAAGAGCCGCCTACAACGGTCTTCTTCAGGCGGCCCCTCTTCTGAGAAATCCGGCCATCAAAGTGCAGTCGGACAACGTAACAGTGGCTTACATAAACCGACAGGGCGGAACGAAGAGCAGAGCGGTGATGTTAGAGGTGACAAGAATACTCCTCTGGACAGAAAACACGCGTTGGCGCTGTCAGCCATCTTCATTCTGGGAGTAGACAACTGGGAAGCAGACTTCCTCAGCAGACACGATCTCCATCCAGGAGAGTGGGGACTCCATCCGGAAGTTTTCAAGGAAATAACAGATCTTTGGAGATTGTCCCAAATAGACATGATGGCCTCTCGTCTCAACAAGAAGCTTCGGCATTATTGTTCCAGGTCGAGGGACCCACAGGCAGTGGCAGTGGACACCCTGGTGTTCCGGTCAGTGTACATGTTTCCACCACTCCCACTCATCCCAAGAATCCTAAAGCTCATAAGGAGTACAAGGGTTCAAGCGATCCTCATTGCCCCAGATTGGCTAAGAAGGGCTTGGTACGCGGACCTTCTGAATCTACTGCAAGAAGAGCCGAGGCCTCTTCTTCTTCGGGAGGACCTGCTGCAGCAGGGGCCGTTCGCCTATCAAGACTTACCGCGGCTACGTTTGACGGCATGGAAGTTGAGCGCCTGATTCTTGCTCGGAAAGGTATTCCGAAGAAAGTTATTCCTACCCTCATACAGGCTAGGAAAGGGGTAACGTCAAATTGTTACCATAGTATTTGGAAGAAATATGTTTCTTGGTGTGAGTCCAAGAAGTTTCCTGTGGTGGAATTTCAACTGGGACGTTTCCTCCTCTTCCTGCAAGCAGGAGTGGATATGGGTCTGAGGTTGGGATCTGTGATGGTCCAGATTTCAGCCCTATCCATTGTCTTTCAGAAGCAATTGGCTGACCTCCCTGAGGTACAGACCTTTTTGAATGGAGTTCTGCATATCCAACCTCCCTTTGTACCGCCTACGGCGCCATGGGACCTTAACGTGGTGTTGCAGTTCCTCCAGTCGGATTGGTTTGAGCCTCTACAGGAGGTGGAGCTCAAATTTCTTACATGGAAGGCGGTCACTTTGTTGGCCTTAGCGTCTGCTAAACGTGTCTCCGAGCTGGGGGCTTTATCCTGTAAAAGCCCTTACTTGATCTTCCACGAAGATAGAGCTGAGCTCCGGACTCGTCAGCAGTTTCTCCCAAAGGTTGTGTCGACATTTCAGATCAACCAACCTATTGTGGTGCCAGTTGCTACTGACTCCTCAATTACTTCAAAGTCCTTGGATGTCGTGAGGAATCTGAAGATATATGTGAAGAGAACTTCTCGTCACAGAAAGTCGGACTCTCTGTTTGTCCTATATAATCCCAAGAAAATTGGGTGTCCTGCTTCTAAGAAGATTATTTCTCGCTGGATTAGGTTCACTATCCAGCACGCTTATTCTACGGCAGGACTGTCGTGTCCAAAATCTGTTAAGGCCCACTCTACTCGTAAGGTGGGGTCTTCCTGGGCGGCTGCCCAGGGTGTCTCGGCAGTACAACTTTGTCGAGCTGCAACTTGGTCTGGGTCGAACATGTTTGCAAAGTTTTACAAGTTCGATACTTTGGCCTCTGATGATCTGAAGTTCAGTCAATCAGTTCTGCAGGAGCCCGCGCTCTCCCTCCCGTTCTGGGAGCTTTGGTACATCCCCATGGTACTAATGTGGACCCCAGCATCCTCTAGGACGTAAGAGAAAATAGGATTTTGGTACCTACCGTTAAATCCTTTTCTCGTAGTCCGTAGAGGATGCTTGGCGCCCGTCCAGTGCTTCGTTTTCCTGCTATTGTTTTTGGTTCAGTACAACTTCATTTTAGTTGAGTACTGCATTGTTACTTGGTAAGTAATGTTTCAGCTGTTGCTGAGTAGTTCAAGCTAGTTGTCTTGACGTGCCTTGTATGTGTGAGCTGGTACGAATCTCACCACTATCTGTGTATAATCCTTCTCTCGAAGTATGTCGTCTCCTCGGGCACAGTTTCTAGACTGAGTCTGGTAGGAGGGGCATAGAGGGAGGAGCCAGCTCACACTCTCAAACTCTTAAAGTGCCAATGGCTCCTGGTGGACCCGTCTATACCCCATGGTACTAATGTGGACCCCAGCATCCTCTACGGACTACGAGAAAAGGATTTACCGGTAGGTACCAAAATCCTATTATCCTTTATTTATGTGGCGCCACAAGGGATCTGCAGCACCCATTACACAGTACATAATCAAATGAGCAAACGAGAAAACAGCACTTACAGTACAAGACAATATAGGACAGGTATAGAAAACCCGTGGTCAGGCGCCAACAGAGGGAGTATGGAGTATAAGATAGATAGTGTAAGTAAGAAAAGGAAAGGCACATGAGGGGAGAAGGCCCTGCTCTTGCAAGCTTACAATCTAAAAGGTGAAGGGCTGACAGACTGGAGTGAAACAGAAGGGGTAGAAAGTGAGCATAGAAAAGAGGATTAGGTGAGTTGGCTGGGTTTGGTCAAGAAGTGGGTCTTGAGAGCCCATTTGAAGTTTTGTAGAGAGGTGGAGAGTTGGATTGGGACAGGTAGAGAATTCCAGAGATAGGGAGCAACACGTGCAAAATCTTGTAGGTAGGAGTGGGAGGAGGTACTCAGTTGGCAGGAAATTAGGCGTGCATTAGCAGAGTGAAGAGGACGGGTGGGAGTGTAAAGAGAGATAAGGTCAGAGGTGTAAGAGAGAGAAGAGTGGGTGAGGGCTTTGTAGGCGAGTGTGAGAAGCTTGAATTGGATTCTGAATGGGAAGGGTAGCCAGTGAAGGTTCTGCAATAGAGGGGAGGTGGATGTAGTATGTTTGGTGAGGAAGATGAGATGGGCAGCAGCATAGAGGATAGATTTGAGTGGAGAGAGACGTTTGTCAGGGAGGCCAGATAGAAGGAAATTACAGAGTCTGATCCTGGAGATGTTTTTGAGATGGAAATGGCAGGTTTGTGAGAGGTACTGAATGTGTGGTTTGAAAGAGACGGAGGAGTCAAGGATTACTCCAAGACAGCGAGCTTGGGGGCTAAAGGAGATAGTAGTGCCATCAATGGATAATGAAAATGTGGCAGGTAAGGTTATGAGTGCTGGAGGGAAGATGATCAGCACAGTCTTAGACATGTTAAGTTTAAGAAAGTGCTGGGACATCCAGGAAGAGATAGCAGAGAGACAGTTGGAGATACTAGTGAGGAGAGCAGGGGAGAGATCAGGGGAGGACAGGTATATTTGAGTATCGTCAGCATAGATATGATATTGTAAGTCAAAAGAGCTAACAAACTCACCTAATGAGGATGTGTTGAGATAGAAAAGGATAGACCCAAGAACAGAACCTTGGGGGACACCTACTGGTAGAGGAAGTACAGGGGAGGTGGAGTCATGAGAGTAGACAGAGAAGGAATGGTCAAATAGGTAGAAAGACAGCCAGTAGAGAGCAGTATCATGCAGACCAAGGGAGTAAAGGATTTGCAGGAGGAGAGTGTGGTCCACAGTGTAAAAAGCAGGAGGGAGGTCAAGGAGAATAAGCAGAGTAGTGGACCTTGGATTTAGCAGCAAGGAGGTCATTGCAGACTTTTGTGAGGGCAGTTTCAGTGGAGTGGAGAGGACGGAAGACTGGAAAGAGTCAAGCAGTGAGTGGGAGGAAAGAAAGACAGTGAGGCAGTTGTAGATAATACGCTCAAGGAGTTTGGAGGCAAAAGGGAGGACTCAGGAGAGAGATGGGTCGGTAGTGTAAGAGAGTGGTTGGATCAGGGGTAGGTTTAATAATGAATAGGAGAGACAAGTGAATGCTTGAAGGCAGAGGGGACATTGCCTGATGAGAGTGAGAGATTGAGTAGATGGGCAAAATGGGAACAGGCAGAAGACGTTTGGAAGCGGAGGAGGCGGGAGGTAATAGGGTCTAGTGAGGAGGTGGAGGGGGGTGAGGACCAGATGATGACCATGACTGCCTCTCCAGATACAGGGAAGAAAGATGTCAGAGTTGGTAGGTGGGAAGTAGAGAGGGGGTCAGGGAATGGAGGAGGGGGGTTGCTTAGGTTCTGGTAGGATGTTATGTCCTGACGAACAAAGTTAATTTTGGATGTGAAGTAGGTGGTAAAGTCAAGAGCAGAGAGTGATAAGGGGAGTTGAGGCGGGGGTGGACAGAGTTACAAGTTAACAGTGGCAAAGAGACGCCGGGGGTTTGAGGATTGGGAGGAGATGAGGTTTTTGAAGTATGATTGTTTAGAGAGGGAAAGTGCAGCAAAGTAGGATGAGAGCATAAATTTGTAGTGGAGGAAGTTGGCCTTAGAGCTTTATTTCCTCTACTATCGATCAGCGGTACGTGAGCATTTTTGCAGATATCTGGTGCATTTGGTGTGCCAGGGTTGCGGTGTCGATATGCGAGAGTGAGTAGTGGTTGATGGGGCGACAGAGTCAAGAGCTGAGGTAAGGGATGCTTTGTATAGGGAAGTAGCTTGTTCAGGACAGGAGCGAGAGAGAATAGGAGGGAAGAGTGAGTCAAACATGGAGGATAGAGAAGTGGTGTCAATAGCCTCAATGTTACGCTTAGTGATGGTAGTCTTAGGAGGTAGAGATGGAGAAGGAGTGAGAGAGGTAAAAAGTGAGCAGGTGATGATCAGAGAGGGGGGACAGGGAGTTGGAGAAATCAGAAAGATCACAGCGGTGAGTGAAACCAGATCCAGTGAGCTCCAATTAACCCACCAGTGTGTTTTTGGAGTGTGCGAAGAAACCAGATTACCTAGAGAGAAAACCAACACAAACATGGGGAGAACATACTAATTCCACACAAAGGGCTTGGTGGGAGAAGAAACTCAGTGCTGCGAGGCAGTAATGCTTACCACTATGCCAACTATGCTGGTATAAAGCTGGCATTTACAAGAATACAGCTCAGCATGACTATCAACAGATCGTCGGGCTTTGGTAATAGGTGTCAGTGAAGCTCTCAATAGTGGGAGCAGAAGGGGCGTGGTTGCCTCATCTTGGGGAGGTAGTTATGCCTCCCCTGCCAGGTGCGCTACAGAAGGGGAAAGAGCTTCCTTTGTAGAACACAAGGTTGTTTCCCAGTGCAAAGTGCAAACTATAACATTTTACATTGCTTTGTTTTGTTTTGTAGGGAATGTGACCACGCCTCCTACATTTGCTCATGACCCCTCAGTACCCTGGCCCCATGAATTTGTCAACAGCCCTGTCTAATACACATGTAATTCATTCCCCCCCTCAGCACTAGTAACACTCACTAATAACATAATTGAGGTATGAGGCTCAAAGTGCTGTTGAACAAGAAATTAGGGAACTGCACTAAACATAATGCAGTTCAAACAAGGACATTAATAAAAGGACGATCGATCCCTATTAAGGACCATTCATACTGCCCCATGGGGCAACCTAGGGTAAAAGCTCAACCGTGCATAAATGCAGCATTTTTTTTCCGTCTATCCTCTATCACTCCATCAACCTGTGTTAACCTGAGCGGCCGTGTGAATTGCCCTTGCAATTAGCTTAGGGATCAATGATCCCATTTCAGTTTGAACTGCATTTTGTTCTTGCATAGAGCAGATGAACCTGAGACAGCTCAAGTGGAAGAGTAATTTGTGTGTACTCACACTAAAGAGATTTGTACTCTGATCATTTGCAAATAACCAGTAAGAAAAAGTTAACAAGATACTGCATTCAAACGAGTTACAAATTAAGTTTTTTCATTGTAGTTTATGTTACAGGAACTTGCATTTGGGCAAAACCATGTGCACTGCAGGGGGGCAGATATAACATGTGCAGAGAGAGTTAGATTTGGGTGGGGTGTATTCAAACTGAAATCTAAATTGCAGTGTAAAAATAAAGCAGCCAGTATCTACCCTGCACAGAAACAAAATAACCCACCCAAATCTAACTCTCTCTGCACATGTTACATCTGCCTCCCCTGCAGTGCACATGGTTTTACCCAATTGCTAACAAACTTGCTGCTGCGATCAACTCAGAATTACCCCCAATGTTCTTTAAACTGAAACCACTACTTCAACAAATTGAATGGTTTACGGCAGTGGTTACCAAACTTTTTTGAATCGCGGCGCCCTAGAGTATCAGAATTTTTCTCACGGCACCCCAATGTTAAAAGTTTCTTATTGAGAAATTTAGAAAGAAATATTAAATTAAGTAAATTGGGTTTGTATGTCATCCGTAGTTTCAAGTGTGTGGTGAGGGACAAGATTTGCTTCTGTTTGTCCACATATTTTATGATTGCCAGACACCAGCAATGGATTTGCCTATTACATTGACCATACATAATTTGAATTGGTCCTGGACCACCAATCCAAGGCACCCCTGCAAGTGTTCCGAGGCACCCCAGGGTGTCTCGGCACACAGTTTGAGATCCACTGGTTTAGGAAATCATAGATGACTACTGTACATTTGACACTAAAACAACTTGTGGATAAAACAGTGAGGAAAATTATGGGTTAAAAAGTGTTTTGGCTCCTCCACTAGCAGTGACAGCCCCCAACCCACTTGTTTGAGGAGTCTATCCAATTTCTATGTTACTCCAGAGAGCTGATTCATCAACTATTTAAAAACTCCTACAAGAAAGAAAAGCGACCGTACTCTATTGAAAAGTTTGGAAAACTTGGAAGATCTTAAAAATCGGATTAAAAGATTGTTCTTGCGTAATGACGCATCACGTGTGTTTCTTGGCTTGGGTTTACAATCTTACAACAAATAAATAATGATTTCTCATACTTGTGTTATTCGTAAAATCCTGCAATTTTCAGCTGAACAAAAGGCCTAACTCTTCCCTGCCCAAGGTGCCGGAGTAGCGTTGCTTCATCACTGGATGGATTAAATAGTTCTTCCCGTCAGCACCTTGGGGGTTAATCGGCCTCATTCATTAGGAGACTTTTATCTCCATAGGAGTCTAAGCAGCGCCAAATGACTTACTGTGCTACTGAAAGTTGTTAATCATACGACCAATTATTAACAGATCAGAGTTAGCGTGGCTTTAATCCCCTCGCTTTCTCATCTCTTTTTGAAGTGATAGATCACTTTAGTTCCCCAAACATCCTCAATTATCTGTGAAACAGACTTTCTAAAGAGACCCATCTAGGGAAACAGTTTGACAACAGCATCTTGAGAAATGTTAAAGATTCATTCACTCACAAATTATCATTTTTTTTTTTTTTTGTCACATTCTTTCATGGTACCAATTTCCTGAGAAAGCAGTGGAGTGGTTTGACTCAAAGTGAATCTGTCACTATACGTTAACACTTTCTGCTGGTGAGGTGCATCAAACACGAACTGTACCTCATGCTAAGCATTTTTACCCAGAGATTCCATTGTTTGTTATCAGACTTCTGTCTTAATTGCTGTTGAACGGAAATTAATTGCAATTTGAATGGATCTTTGAAAAAAGAGATAATTGACCCATATAAGGATTGCAAAGGCTGATCATGAGGTCACAAATGGCAATTTAGTGTCCATGATCAACACAGTATCTTCACAAGTTCAACATCTTCCTGGTGGCAGAATGGGCATCTCTACAGGTGGCGTTGCTGCTCAGGGCAACGCCACCTGTGAGGATGGCCAGGCTATGCCAAGTACCCCCGGGCTGTCTTAACAGCTTTGTAGGCCCTGGGCAATGCAATGCATTGGGGCCCCTACCCATCCATTCAAATTGGATTAAAAAAGAACCCAAACCATATCTTACCCCTCTCTCCCTATCTCTCCAGATGCTTTCATATAGTGAATGGCAATCTCACTCTGATTGGTGGATAGCTCCAACCATCCACC
This sequence comes from Pseudophryne corroboree, assembly GCF_028390025.1. Classification (NCBI taxonomy): domain Eukaryota; kingdom Metazoa; phylum Chordata; class Amphibia; order Anura; family Myobatrachidae; genus Pseudophryne; species Pseudophryne corroboree. The sequence continues at coordinate 430,463,318 of NC_086452.1, read as the reverse complement.
AATTAGCACGCAGACAGCCATTCACTGTTTGGCTGCAGGCTAGGAGGCAGGTAGAGACAGCTGCCCGGAAGCTCTGATTTTGTGTAATACACAATCAGAGTGGCCAGGCTGCATTCTCTACCTGCCTCCCAAGAAGCTCTGGAGGCACCAAACAGGGGCAACTGGCTCCTGCTCGAAGGCACCTAGAATCATGGGGCCCTGGGCAACTGAACATCTTGATAATGTCTTAGAATATGACAGTGGGACACAGTAGTTTTTCACTTAACTCCTCAGAGACCTGAGATTATCCACAACACTTCCAGTGATCCTGCACTGCTACCTGTTGCATACACTCATCAGCTGGGGAGCCGAATGACACCTCTCTCGCCTCAAGCTCCGAGCATTGAGAACCAGTGTGTAGGAGTGATTATGTGGGATTCATATAAATATTTTATGCAATTCACAATATGAGCTTACTATCTTCGGAGTGTTGGAGAATCATTATAATTTTTTATTTTTTGGTCAGATAATTTTTTTTTTTGTAAATTATTTCAAAATGTAACTGGACGCTCTTGTTATTTTCCCCTCAGCTCACTTTAAAATTGTTATAAAAGAGAAAATGATCTGAAAGCAATTATAGAGTAAGAACATTTTCCTTACTGTGTAAGCTGCAGAACTAGGTGTCCTGTTAGTTGTTTTTCATTTTACCCTTGTATGCCATACTGCCATGTTTTGCTAATCGCACAGTGTAACGTATGTAGTGCGCCCAACATGGCTGCCTCGCCTCTACTCTCTTGTGTAGAATAAACAATACATGTTTCTGAACTCTCCTAATATATTTGTCTCCCCAAATATGTGTAATTTCTTCACATTTTCAAAGAATTTATTAATAAAAATTAAGACAACTTCAAGCAAAATACATTTAAAAAAGAAATGTCTAATTTTTTTTAAGTAAAATGTCACTTTTTTCTTATTATTCTACTTCTTCTTATGATGATGATGATAATGATGATGATTATGATAATTATTATTTGTGATTATTAATATTATTATTATTTACTCTGCATTCTAAAATAGGGAATTTCGAACTAAGATTGGTCCAGTAATTTTACAAACTTGTCCTATAAGAAGAACAAGATGGCGGGAGCCTCATGACTCATGAAGAGTCATCCTTCAGCACTCAGGAGAGGAAAAAACACCCTTGTGGAGGAAACCTCTGGGGACCCATGGCTGAAGGACTGGCCATCCCTCTAGGCATTAAAAGACTATGCAGACCACGCACCCACCCACTAAACTTGCCTAACCCACTCATCCCTTCTATCGCCTCAAATCTGCTATTTTGACCTTTTACCTGGCCGGAGAAAAACGCACCTACACGTCAATGGAGATGGGAATGAAAAAAGAGAGTAAGAGATGAATGGGAGTGAGGGGGGGGGGGCAGTCATAACCACCATAGGTTTCATTTCTGAAGCTAACAGGGATAACAACTATACAAATGTAGCCATTCTCGTCGTGGCTACATCTTACCGCGATTGCACCTTGTTAGGCGCGACAGTACCCCGTATATGTCTGGACGTCTAAGACGTGTGTGTGCCCCATTCGCATGGATGGGAGCGGCAAATGCCGCAGCTTAGCACGGCTAGGCACAGGTGCGCATAGCTGCGTCGAGGGTGCACGTTTCCCTCAGATGTAGCCATGATCAGCGTGGCTACATCTGTATATAGTATTGGATAAAAACAAAAGTAATGATTAAAGCACAATATAATTCTCTTACACCTCTGCACATTAATAAAAATAGATCAGCCTGCAACACTGGCACACTGGGATTCAGGTAGGCAGAGAGAGAGAGTAAAGGATTTAATTTGCAATATTGTAGGCTAACTAAACAACTCCAATGAGGTGTCATAGGTGCGGCTGCACATACAGGATTTAAATAGGAACATTATAGGCCCATATAGACAGCGCTCTTCAAATATCTCTAATGGCCCATTTGCAGCCGCTTGTGGCTGTTAAGTAATGGCACTAAAACAGTACGTGTGAGATTTGTTTTTATCCAATACTATGCTATCCCCAAGGTCATAAGTCATATATTATAGTAGTCATGCTAAAAGTCGGCCGAGGATTCGAACTAAGCTGCCCTTATCTTTGTCCAGGCACTAACCTTCTGCCAGTGTGCTATGCCGTGCCAGGCCTCTGGAGGCATATGAGAGAGACAGCACAGCCCTGATATAGGCAGTTGCCATTATGACATCACAGCATGACCTCACACACCCCACCAGACCGACCCAGACTGGTTATTTCTGGTTTGAGGCCCTTGTTGTCTTTTACATGACTAACTAAGGGAAATGTGATTTCACTTATTACTTAAAACTATTACAAATATTTTTATTACTAGCATTTGTCCGCAGTTATGCTCGCTTAGTGGCATCTAATATTGTGATGTATATTTTATCTTGTACACATAGGGCCTGATTCAAATGCAAAAATTGCTAAGAGGATGCGGGTGCATGCGCAGGACCTGTCCTGCGCATGCGCTTGCATTTTGTGCAGCACCCGCAGAAAATGCGATCACCTCTGTCTGTCAATCAGGCAGAGGCGGTCGCTGGCAGGGGGGTGGCAACTCTCCGTTTCCAAGGCAGTTTCCAAGGCGGAGACGGAGCATTGTGGGGGGCGTGGCTTCAAAATGAGAGTGGCGACGGAGAAACGGGGGCGTGATTGGGGCTTCTGCATGGCGTCACACGCAGCTGCTGCGATCACAAAAATTAAGGCGGGCCTCCTGCGGGCACAGGCTTTGTATGAACCCAATTTCCACTGTTGTTTTGTTGTTTGTTACTGTTACAGTGTATCACTGATAACCTCAATTAAGGACAAAAAAGTAAATCTGTGAAAATCACAAACACATTCTGATTGGTCTGATTCTGCATATGCTACAGCAGTGTTGTCCGAGCACTGTACCGTGGCAGGCTAGTGTGCCCTGAGCAGTCTCCAGGTGTGCCGCCATAGAAGTAGAGCCAGGCTCGCCAGTGTGCTGCCGCTACTGAGGCCCTGGAACGATCAATACTGGTGGGTTTAGCAGCTGCAGTGCTGGGCTCTTCTAGCCTACTCAGATGTGGCTCAGGCGTTACCTATGGAGAAGCTGCGACATGACTTCCTAGGACACGCAACTGCCCCGTGCATCACCATTATATTTGAGTTAAAAAAATGGTGTGCCTTGGCAATATTTAGATCTTGTTTATTTTGCCGCGAGTTTTAAAAGGTTGAAAATCTCTGTGATAGAGGAAGGACATAATACAAAACAGATAACAGTGCTCATATGGAGTGTTGCATTAAAGATAGGAGCCAAGAACCGACCGTGCCCTGGGCTATATTTAAAAATATATGTGATTATACTTAAAGTTTACAAGATATTTCTTTCCTATGGGCTTGTTCACACTTGCACAGTTTATATCTCATTTTAATATATGTTGAGCTCATGGTAACCAGATGAAATCTATGGTCGTAAAAGTAAATTCCAGTGCGAGTCCATCGCTTTCAGATTTATTAAAAGCAGCACATTGAATTTTTGAACTGATCTTCTTGGCTTTAGCATTAACGTAATATACAGCTTCTTATCTGTCAACATGAAAGACAGAGCGGAAAGGCATCTAAAACCCATATGTAAAAAAAACTACCCGGAAAACAGGCGCTTTTTGGTACCACAAAGGGTTGTGGATTGTCAGAAAAGGGGCATGGCCTCATTTGAAATGGGAGTAGGGGGGGGGGGTGTTGAACAGATCGTGGGTTTGGTGTAATCTGTAGGCTATATTGGAAGGTACGCCAAAGTGTCCCTGTTGCTCAGTAGCGGATCTTGCTACGGGCACGCAGGATTTTTGCCCGGTGTGCTGCCTTCTGGAGGGCGCCACCGCCGTGGCAAGATCCACTACTGGTGCCCCCCAGTGCTCAGTAGACGCAGTGCGCGATGAAGTCATCGCACACCGCACTGCATTGTGGGAGCAGCACATAGACACTAGGGGTCATAATTGAGGGAGAGATGTCACGACATCTTTCCCACAGATCAGAGGAGCGGCGCCGGCGGCCGGAGACGGAGGGCTGCAGCGGTTGGGAAGCAGGAGCGGGGATGTAAGTATTTATTTATTTTTTATTTTTTAAGCGGCGCAACTAGGGGGCACAACTCTACAGGGGGCACAGTACTGGAGGCACGGCGCAACTAGGGGCCACAACTCTACAGGGGGTACAGTACTCGGGGCATGGCGCAACTAGGGGGCACAACTCTACTGGGGGCATAACTGACCACGCCCCTTCTCTGTGAAGCCACGCCCCTGTTTTTTTTGCCCGGGGAGCCACAAAGTCTAGATCCGGCCCTGCTGTTGCTTACAAGTAAAAGAAACAGGGGCACAGAGAAAGGGGGGTGGGTACTCTTTAGCTGGGCCTGGGCCGGTTGGAGAGGTCCCGCGGGGGCCCAGGTCAGTTGCACATCAGGATGGCAGAGAGAGGAGACTTCTGCTGGTCAGTGGCAGCAGCCTCTCTCCCTAGTCCAGCATGCGCTGCAGATACAGATGGTTAAGGGAGCAGCAGCAGTCTCCTCTCACCCCAGTCCGGCACACGCTTCGGCTGTGTAGGGTCCAGGGAGCAGAAGCAGTCTTCTCTCATCCCAGACCAGCTTGCTCTGCGGCTGCGGAGGATTCAGGGAGCAGCAGCAGTCTTCTCTCCCCCCAGTCCAGCAGACACCTGCGGCTTTGTAGGGTCCAGGGAGCAGCAGAAGTCCCCTCTCACCCCAGTCTAGCAGACGCTTTGGCTGTGTACGATCCAGGGAGCAGCAGCAGTCTCCTCTCACCCCAGTCCAGCACCCGCTTCAGCTGCGGAGGGTCCAGGGAGCAGAAGAAGTCCCCTCTCACCCCCTGCATGATGTACTGCTGCCTCTGTGCTGCTATACAGTGGCCATTGGTGACATAACTAGCATTACGGGTGCAAATAGCATTGATCGTCTTTCCCCCTGGATCCACCCCCTTTCTAGTTCTGCAAATAGTATTTACTTAAATTTTTGAGGGGACATCGCCAAGCCTCCCCAATTTGGCCACATCTCCAATACCTGGACCCATCTTCACTCTTGATGACCCTACATAGAAGACACCATTTTGAGTGTTGTTGTCCCAGCATGTTTATGCATATTATGCAGAATGCACTAAAGGGAAAATGCAGCCAAAAATCCTAAAACTACAATTTTTGGTGTTTGACTGCATTTCCCATATGTACCAAGCTCAGTCTCACCTCAGGCTTCTATAGGTGAGCAGCAAACAGGTGTCTGCCCACATGTGGGTTTCCTAAGAGCATAGACCTTAGTGCAATTAGGTGCAGCCGGTGTATCTATGGAAACTTATCAGTACTGAAATGAATGGGCGCCAGACCATCTCTTTTGATGAAATGAAAATTGTTTGGGGTGGCGGTGGCCGGAGGATTTTTCCTGGACAATGAAGCCACCTCTTTTAAATATTCAGGTGCAGAGGAAGTGGGACACAATCGCATCACAAGGGTTTAGTGGGCTGTACATTCAAGTAGACTCCAATTACAAAAAAAAAAAAAGAAGAAAAAAAAGGGAAACCACAATAATTTGGCATCTTCATTGCTATAATGGAAAGAGGAGAAGTTAGTGCAATCATTATTTTTGGAGAAATGTTGGAGAACAGTCAGAATTTTTCTTAATCAAAGACACCCGTTGCACTCAGGTCCTGTGTGTTTTGCATTTACTGTACTGAGTGACAAATCTTTGCTGTCTCCCCTACATGACTCTTCAACTTGACATGACCAAAAACAGCTACCGATCTGCGCCCTCACCTTCTCTGCCTTCAGACGAAGGTCACACATTAAACTAATTTGCTCACACTTGGAATTTTGGATGATAGAATCCTGGCATCGATGGTTTATTACAGCCCTGCAACTGTCAAATGCTAAATCGATCCTTCTGTCAGTAAAACACATAGACTGTACTACTGCATGTGAAATGTAATGGGAAACAGCCAGCGGACATTAATCAAGGAAAGTTTAGCTTCATGTGGTGTCTGTGGCTTTTACAAGACTTGTTGTTATATTTCGATACCCTGTGGCAAGACTTTTAATGCAATCTAAACAGTTTAAGCAACAAGGAAACAATCTACTGCTCTCTGTACATCAGTGCTGGTGATAGCTGCAAGGAATAGGAAACAGATTTTGTTAAGTGGTTTGTATAATAAAACTTGGTTCAGCCATATCTTGAGTCCTAGAGTGTGGAGAGTTTATCTCTTCACATAAAATCTATTGCTGAAATGTACTATTAGTCTTCTGGCACTGTGCTTTTAACGCAGCGCTGGGTCTATTGTATTAATATGCAGAAATGTGCTGTAACCCATAGCAACCAAATCAGACGTTTGCTTTAATTTTGTGCACTAGAAAAAAAAATATTGAAAAAGAATGTGATTGGTTGTTCGGTGTCCCTGTACAATTTTACTAAATAAGCACCATGCAGTCTTAAGGTTTAGGAACACTTGACTCAAGTTGGTCATTATTATCCACCCTGTTTGGAACTTCACTGTGAATATGTCTGCTCAAAAGAGGTACCACAATTCTTCTCTGAGGTGAGGCATTTGATATGCCGCTTGTCGGGATCCCGGCACTCACCATATCGACACCGGAATCCCGACAGCCGGCATACCGACAACTATTCTCTCTCTTGGGTTGTCCGCAATACCCCTGGAGGGAGAATAAATAGCGTGGCGCGCATAGCACGCCACCTTGCCCGCAAGGGGCTCTTTTGCGCTCATCCCACTGTCTGCATGCCGGCGGTCAGGATCCCGGCGCCAGGATGCTGGGGGCCTGGGTCCCAAGCGCCGGCATCACTGGCACACGCAGGGGGTGTTTCTGAGTACCCAGAAACCCCCCTTGATGGACTAAAATCATTTTTTTTCTGATCACGGGTCGCGATCGTAGCTCCACCTCCTCACGGCATTAGGCTCTGCCCACTTGCGGCATTTTACCCGTGATTCGCGGGCCTGTGGGGAGGGGATGTCATCATTCCAGGCAGGATCCCTAGTGCTGGAGAGAAGATTCAACGGGCTTCCTAGCCCTGCCAATAAGAGCCATAAAAGCAGGTGAATTAGTCCATCAAAGCAGCAGTGTACACTGTGGTTGCTAACTTTTTTTTTGGGGGGGTAGGGTTGATACAAATAAACTAGGTCTGTGCATTATGGTATAGTTCAGTTATACCACCAGAATATGCACATGTGCACAGATTTTAATTATGCACAAATCCGCCTATTTGTCCGAGAGCTTGTCACATGGGCCCTGAAACGGTAACGGTTATGTCATGACACCTCAATATACGATTGATTATTTGTAGGGGGCGCGTGTTGTGGCTGGGGGGGTCATATATAAAAATACATTTTGGCGCTCCCCCACGATTATCCACCCCCACCCCACGCGGGGAGCACTTACCCCACAGATTACCGCTGAGAGACTGATTCAAAACTCCAGCGCCTCAGCGTGCTGTCCCGTGTCCTCCTCTCAGATGCATTACTGGGAGGAGGCGTGGTCATGCTGAGCCTGCTGGGACATCCCCGCCTCCTCCCAGTAATGCCTCTGTGAAGACTACGCTGGACAGGACACAGGGCAGCACGCTGCAGCACCAGAGTTTTGAAGTCACAGTCTCCACGGTGATCTGTGGGGGGTAAGCACTCCCCCTCCCCACGCCTGCGCCTCTGTCATGTTTGGGGGGGCATACTGCACCCTTGCCCCCACATTCCAACGCCTATTATTATTTGCACTAGACCTTGCGTGCCACTGTATTTTTTCCCACATGCATTGCATTACCACAGAGGCAGCTGTACTGTTGGCGGAGTGCTGGACTATTATTCACAAGTGTATGTATATAGGGTCTGGCGTGTTGGCGGCGGGAGTCAGCGGCGGTTCCTGGGAGTCTGCGGCGGTGAGGGAATGGCTGCAAAGCCTCTCTCCCACCTTTCTGTGATTGGCCACAGACTCCAGTGAGAGCATGATGCTAGCCGCATCATGACATCACTACAAGGCCCAAATATTAAGATTTTTGGAATATTTTGGTAAACGGGTATCCAGATAACGAATACCCGACCTATATATACACTGCTCAAAAAAATAAAGGGAACACTAAAATAACACATCCTAGATCTGAATGAATGAAATATTCTTATTAAATACTTTGTTCTTTACATAGTTGAATGTGCTGACAACAAAATCACATAAAAATTATCAATGGAAATCAAATTTATTAACCCATGGAGGTCTGGATTTGGAGTCACACTCAAAATTAAAGTGGAAAAACACACTACAGGCTGATCCAACTTTGATGTAATGTCCTTAAAACAAGTCAAAATGAGGCTCAGTAGTGTGTGTGGCCTCCACGTGCCTGTATGACCTCCCTACAACGCCTGGGCATGCTCCTGATGAGGTGGCGGATGGTCTCCTGAGGGATCTCCTCCCAGACCTGGACTAAAGCATCCGCCAACTCCTGGACAGTCTGTGGTGCAACGTGGCGTTGGTGGATGGAGCGAGACATGATGTCCCAGATGTGCTCAATTGGATTCAGGTCTGGGGAACGGGCGGGGCAGTCCATAGCATCAATGCCTTCGTCTTGAAGGAACTGCTGACACACTCCAGCCACATGAGGTCTAGCATTGTCTTGCATTAGGAGGAACCCAGGGCCAATCACACCAGCATATGGTCTCACAAGGGGTCTGAGGATCTCATCTCGGTACCTAATGGCAGTCAGGCTACCTCTGGCAAGCACATGGAGGGCTTTGCGGCCCCCAAAAGAAATGCCACCCCACACCATTACTGACCCACTGCCAAACCAGTCATGCTGGAGGATGTTGCAGGCAGCAGAACGTTCTCCTTGGCGTCTCCAGACTCTGTCACGTCTGTCACATGTGCTCAGTGAGAACCTGCTTTCATCTGTGAAGAGCACAGGGCGGGCGCCAGTGGCGAATTTGCCAATCTTGGTGTTCTCTGGCAAATGCCAAACGTCCTGCACAGTGTTGGGCTGTAAGCACAACCCCCACCTGTGGACATCATACCTCATACCACCCTCATGGAGTCTGTTTCTGATCGTTTGAGTAGACACATGCACATTTGTGGCTTGCTGGAGGTCATTTTGCAGGGCTCTGGCAGTGCTCCTCCTGTTCCTCCTTGCACAAAGGCGGAGGTAGCGGTCCTGCTGCTGGGTTGTTGCCCTCCTACGGCCTCCTCCACGTCTCCTGATGTACTGGCCTGTCTCCTGGTAGCGCCTCAATGCTCTGGACACTACGCTGACAGACACAGCAAACCTTCTTGCCACAGCTTGCATTGATGTGCCATCCTGGATGAGCTGCACTACCTGAGCCACTTGTGTGGGTTGTAAACTCCATCTCATGCTACCACTAGAGTGAAAGCACCGTCAGCTTCCAAAAGTGACCAAAACATCAGCCAGAAAGCATAGGAGCTGAGAAGTGGTCTGTGGTCATCACCTGCAGAACAACTCCTTTACTGGGGGTGTCTTGCTAATTGCCTATAATTTCCACCTGTTGTCTATTCCATTTGCACAACAGCATGTGAAATTGATTGTCAATCAGTGTTGCTTCCTAAGTGGACAGTTTGATTTCACAGAAGTGTGATTGACTTGGAGTTACATTGTGTTGTTTAAGTGTTCCCATTATTTTTTTTGAGCAGTGTATATACATATATATAGATAGATAGATAGATAGATAGATAGATAGATAGATAGATAGATAGATAGATAGATAAAACTAAATACACAGGAAACCCCCCTTACAAATCCTGCGTTTGCCCCTTGGCATAACATACTACACCCTTCTCTGAGAGCTAAAAGGGGGGATCAAAAGGGCAGACTGACTTGGTCTTCCTATCAGTTTTGCTTTGGAGCCTATCAATGGAGTGTTCTGCCCTACATGGTAATTGTAAGCAGATCATTTTCTGTGCATTGACATTCAAATATTGCATACTCAGGGCTTGCATCAGAAATTGTGAGGCCTGGGATCGATGAAATAGACAGGCCCACCCCCAAAAAAGGTGGCTGGAGCTACGGCGGGCATGTGGCATCAATTGGTGTGTAAACCAATGTCAATCTATCATAGAGGATCAGTATGATATCCCGTCTTTTGGGATCTCGGCGGTCAGCAGACAGACGCCGGAATCCCGTCAGCTGCAATACCGTCGGCGAGCACAGCTTGCTGCGCTCGCCATGCATTGGGACCGGTGGCGATCTTCGGTCGCCACACTAATCTATTCCCCCTCGTGGCAGAATTCCGGTGTCTTAATCCTGACTGCCGGTATCCCGACAGCTGGCAAATTGACCGCATACCTATCACAGAATATATGAAACTATACAAATAAGAAATATAGGAGACAAAAACTGCTGTAAGACACACACACACACACACACACACACACACACACACACACACACACACTCAATATGAAAAGCCAGATTCATTTAAAATACATTGAAAAAGCCAATTCCAAATAAAAACAATATTGAAAAAGCCTGATCCGCATTACAATAAAGCATTTTAAAAAAATCAAATCTACATAAAAATACTTTGAAAAAGCCAGATCCACATAAATAGCTCTAGATTGGCTGCCGTTCCGCAAACTGTGACTGGCTATCAGACAGCGGCAAATTCTAAATACCATTGTGCAACCTCTGTTTCCATGGCTAGCTGCAGGTCCACGATCTGCTGCTGGGCCTCCCCTCTGTCCAGGCCCGGGACTCCAGATCACGGCAGTCCACCCCTGATGGCGGCCCTGTGCATACCCAATAACTTTTCAGAGATACCCTCCTGGAGATACTAAGGGGAGTGCCATGAAATACACACATCATAGTCTATCCATTGTGACGTGATGACGCGTTTCGCTGTTAGTAGTGCATGATGACATGAATTGCACCAAAATGTTGGCTTCCACTCACTATTTCTCATTCTGGCCTGAGATCAGGGAGATTGCCAGACTCTCTCTCGAGTCCTGGGGATCACCCTCTATTTCAGGAGTTTCCAGTAGAAACGGCAAGTATGATTTTCACTATTTAAAGCTCATCTAACCTCTATACACAGTGGAGACAGACATTTTGTGGACTAAACTATTGTACATAGGAATATTGCCTTTCCATTGACTAAGAAAAAAAATACTACTTTATGTCCTATGAATTCTAGTCAAGCAGGGCCTCACTTACATTGACAATTCATAGCAAGTTAACTGGATGCACAGCGATAAAGGCCACAAAATGGATGCCTCCAGTGTATGAGAGTGTTGAGAGGTCTACCTTAAGTTCAACTGAAGCCTGCGTGCACATGAGGCATATATATAAGCAGGGGTGTCGAAAGGGGATGACTGGATTTGGATGTGTCCTTTTAGTACCTGGGCCCAGGGGCATAGTGAGGGTGTTTCTGGTGGAGCTCGAGCTCCAGGCGCCCAAGACAGTAGAGGGCGCCACAGCTCGACTCCGCCAGAACCACTGCAGGCAGCTCGCAGCCGCAGCTGTCAGTCACTGACAGCTGACAGCTCGAATGGCAACTTTCTCCCTCCTCCGCTCCCCTCCCGTCTTGGCTTGCATCTGACGTCATGCGTCACATGCACGGGCGTCTGACGCAGAGCCGGCCCTAACGAATATGATGCCCTAGGCAAGATTTTGGCTGGTGCGCCCTAGCACCACCACTAGTTCTGCAGGAGATGCCTGGCATCAGTCAGCTGGCAGCTCTGCTGACGTCTGGCGCCTTTTGTTTCTGAAAATGTATCTTATTTGCATTACTATGTGGCTAGGATGCACAAACAGCTTCTGCTGATTAAAATGATATGTGGCATGCCTATATTCTGTATGCGACTGCGGCTGTATCTGCATACGAAATGCTACATTACAGTGATTTCCAGGACCACACTGCAATGTAGTATTTCGTATGCAGATACAGCCACAGTCACACACAGAATATAGGCATGCCGCATATCATTTTAATCAGCAGAAGCTGCTGGTGCCTCTAAGCATACCAAATGCCCTAGGCATTTGCCTAGTTTGCCTATACCTAAGGCCGGCTCTGGTCTGACGTCAGACGGGCGTGGACGCGGCACCGGTCAGACTCAGAAGGATGGACTGGAGTCCATCCTGCTTTGCCTGGCTGAGAGTGAAACAATAGATTGGGGCTGACGGCACCGGGCGGCACACTTTATATAATTAATAATGTGTGCGTGCAGTATAATGGATGCTGCGGACTTGCTGTAGAGCCATGCTAGGTTTTCAAAAGTGTGTGTATATATTTTATATATATATATATATATATGTATATATAATATATATATATTTTCATTATAATATATATATATATATATATATATATATATATATATATATCTGTCTAGTCTCCATTTACTTAATATATAAAATTTTACCAATTAACAGGGGGAAGGAAGTGATGTAATACCCCTAGGGGTTTAAATAGGCCACACTAGTACCGTCTAATTCACTTGACATTCATGAGAGGAGGCAGCCACACATATTCAGAATCCTCTATTGTAAGTAGCACGTATAACCTTTAATTAAATAGGACTAATTTTTGAATATTTAGTTGTTTAGATATTAATTAGATTTTATATTTTAAATTTTCAGTTGGATATTTTTATCCCACTGGATATTGTGGAGCTCATTTAGCTTATTTGGTTTCATCGTGTTGGATTTGTTCTAAAGTAAGTCCTATATGAATTAAATATTATCTTTATGAATTAAACGTTATAGATCCTCATAAATAGTATGTGTTAATTACAATCTTTTACATTGGTCCACCCAGCCTAATTTGATCCACTTTAGCCCAGTACCCACGGGCCGATTTGGGAGAGATGTGTGCTGAGCGAACCGCGAACAGGCCAATCTAGCAGCAGCGATAGCGATGTGCGGGGCCGCGCATCGCTATCACTGAGGGGGCAACACACGGAGCGATAATGCCGATATTCTAAGCAATCTAGTCAGATTGCTTAGAATATCGCTTCGTGAGTACCCCCCTTAAGACATCCTTTGGATCATTAAACATTGGATGATACTCTATTTCTAGATTTGGAATGTGAGTATAGCTAAATGTTCTAGTTATCAGTTATTATATATTCTTTTGTAGAAATATCGTCAATTAATATACCACACTGAAGGAATACTAGATCCTTAATGAGTGGACCGCTTTTAGTTATTGTCAAGTAAGTAGCTAATCTGACTAATTATTAAATTAGACCATGAACTAGTCCTAATTAAATCACCTTATGAAGCTATTATATATTTCTTTTTTAGAAATACTCACATTAAAATTATACTGTACCACAGTGAAGGTACTCTCCACTCGTAGTGGGGGATTCCCTCAAACTATCCTCACAGTAAGTAGTTATTCATTTATTTGGAGAGATAATGTTTTCGGTAAATATATATATAATTAGGGCCATTATGGGCCGTAAAGAAATTGGAGAGTATCTTCTTCTTTCAATGCCTAGCAAAGAATCTGGAGAGTTGTCTCCTCTTTCAATGCTTTATAAAAGTCTTGTTATGGAAACTATGAATTGCTGTAGTCCATTTTTGGATAGTAATGGATTATATACATAAACCTGTAAGAAAAAATGTGATACCAATTGATGTTATGTCTGCTCTTTTGTTCTTTCTTCTTTTCCTCCATTGACAACACCAGCCACGACCTGTACCCCTGATGAAGTTCGTAGTGGACGAAACGCGTTGGTTTATGAAAACTATCACACTATGAAGTACGGTTTTATGGATTTATTGTACAAATGGACATTGTATCTATGAAGTATCAAACTATTGTACTACTGTTGTTTTATTAAATTATCTTTTTTCTGGGTCACGCTGGTATAGAATTTTATTAGAATAACGATATTGATGTGCACCCTCTGAATATTGTATCTATATATATATATATATATATATATATTATAATAAATAAATAAATAAATATACATATATATATATATATATATATATATATATTTATTGTGTGTGTGTGTGTATATATAATAAGAATTTACTCACCGGTAATTCTATTTCTCGTAGTCCGTAGTGGATGCTGGGAACTCCGTAAGGACCATGGGGAATAGCGGGCTCCGAAGGAGGCTGGGCACTCTAGAAAGATCTTAGACTACCTGGTGTGCACTGGCTCCTCCCACTATGACCCTCCTCCAAGCCTCAGTTAGGATACTGTGCCCGGACGAGCGTACACAATAAGGAAGGATTTTGAATCCCGGGTAAGACTCATACCAGCCACACCAATCACACCGTACAACTCGTGATATGAAACCCAGTTAACAGTATGAAACAACAGAGCCTCTCAACAGATGGCTCAACAATAACCCGATTTAGTTAACAGTAACTATGTACAAGTATTGCAGATAAACCGCACTTGGGATGGGCGCCCAGCATCCACTACGGACTACGAGAAATATAATTACCGGTGAGTAAATTCTTATTTTCTCTGACGTCCTAGTGGATGCTGGGAACTCCGTAAGGACCATGGGGATTATACCAAAGCTACCAAACGGGCGGGAGAGTGCGGATGACTCTGCAACACCGAATGAGAGAACTCCAGGTCCTCCTCAGCCAGGGTATCAAATTTATAGATGTGTTTTGTAAATAAATTTGTAAAAAAATAAATTTTGTAAATGTGTTTGCCTCTGACCAAGTAGCAGCTCGGCAAAGTTGTAAAGCTGAGACCCCTCGGGCAGCCGCCCAAGATGAGCCCACCTTCCTTGTGGAATGGGCATTGACAGATTTTGGCTGTGGCAGGCCTGCCACAGAATGTGCAAGCTGAATTGTATTACAAATCCAACGAGCAATAGTCTGCTTAGAAGCAGGAGCACCCAGCTTGTTGGGTGCATATAGGATAAACAGCGAGTCAGATTTTCTGACTCTAGCCGTTCTGGAAACATTTATTTTCAGTGCCCTGACAACGTCTAGCAACTTGGAGTCCTCCAAGTCCCTAGTAGCCGCAGGCACCACAATAGGCTGGTTCAGGTGAAACGCTGACACCACCTTTGGGAGAAACTGGGGACGAGTCCTCAATTCTGCCCTATCCATATGGAAAATCAGATAAGGGCTTTTACAGGACAAAGCCGCCAATTCTGATACTCGTCTGGCAGAAGCCAAGGCCAATAACATAACCACCTTCCACGTGAGATATTTCAGATCCACGGTTTTTAGTGGTTCAAACCAATGTGATTTTAAGAAACTCAACACCACGTTGAGATCCCAAGGTGCCACAGGGGGCACAAACGGGGGCTGAATATGCAGCACTCCTTTAACAAATGTCTGAACTTCAGGTACTGAAGCTAGTTCTTTTTGAAAGAAAATCGACAGAGCCGAGATCTGTACCTTACTGGAGCCCAGTTTTAGGCCCATATTTACTCCTGCTTGCAGGAAATGCAGAAATCGACCTAGTTGAAATTCCTCCGTTGGGGCCTTTTCGGCCTCACACCATGCAACATACTTCCGCCATATGCGGTGATAATGAGTTGCTGTGACCTCTTTCCTGGCTTTAATAAGCGTAGGAATGACTTCCTCCGGAATGCCCTTTTCCTTCAGGATCCGGCGTTCAACCGCCATGCCGTCAAACGCAGCCGCGGTAAGTCTTGGAACAGACAGGGCCCCTGCTGTAGCAGGTCTTGTCTGAGCGGCAGAGACCACGGGTCCTCTGAGATCATCTCTTGAAGTTCCGGGTACCACGCTCTTCTTGGCCAATCCGGAACCACGAGAATTGTGTTTACTCCTCGCTTTCTTATTATTCTCAATACCTTTGGTATGAGAGGTAGAGGAGGGAACACATAAACTGACCGGTACACCCACGGCGTCACTAGAGCGTCCACAGCTATCGCCTGAGGGTCTCTTGACCTGGCGCAATACCGCTCTAGTTTTTTGTTTAGGCGGGACGCCATCATGTCCACCTGTGGACGACCCCATTGATTTACAATCATTTGGAAGACTTCTGGATGAAGTCCCCACTCTCCCGGGTGGAGGTCGTGCCTGCTGAGAAAGTCTGCTTCCCAGTTGTCCACTCCCGGGATGAACACTGCTGACAGTGCTAGTACATGATTCTCCGCCCATCGGAGAATTCTTGTGGCTTCTGCCATTGCCATCCTGCTTCTTGTGCCGCCCTGTCGATTCAAATGGGCGACTGCCGTGATGTTGTCTGACTGGATCAGCACCGGCTGGTGTAGGAGCAGGGATTTTACTTGACTTAGGGCATTGTAAATGGCCCTTAGTTCCAGAATATTTATGTGAAGGGCAGTCTCCTGACTTGACCATAGTCCTTGGAAGTTTCTTCCCTTTGTGACTGCCCCCCAGCCTCGTAGGCTGGCATCCGTTGTCACCAGGACCCAGTCCTGTATGCCGAATCTGCGGCCCTCCAGAAGATGAGCACTCTGCAGCCACCACAGAAGAGACACCCTGGTTCTTGGGGACAGGGTTATCAAGCGATGCATCTGAAGATGCGATCCGGACCACTTGTCCAACAGGTCCCACTGAAAAATTCTGGCATGGAACCTGCCGAATGGAATTGCTTCCTAAGAAGCTACCATCTTTCCCAGGACCCGCGTGCAGTGATGCACCGATACCTGTTTTGGTTTTAGGAGGTCTCTGACTAGAGAAGACAACTCCCTGGCTTTCTCCTCCGGGAGAAACACTTTTTTCTGGACTGTGTCCAGAATCATTCCCAGGAACATTAGACGTGTCGTGGGGACCAGCTGTGACTTTGGGATATTCAGAATCCAGCCGTGCTGGCGCAGCACTTCCTGAGATAGTGCTACTCCCACTAACAACTGTTCCTTGGATCGTGCCTTTATTAGGAGATCGTCCAAGTATGGGATAATTAAAACTCCCTTTTTTCGAAGGAGTATCATCATTTCCGCCATAACCTTGGTAAATACCCTCGGTGCCGTGGAGAGTCCAAACGGCAGCGTCTGGAATTGGTAATGGCAATCCTGTACCACAAATCTGAGGTACTCCTGGTGAGGATGGTAAATGGGGACATGCAGGTAAGCATCCTTGATGTCCAGGGATACCATGTAATCGCCCTCGTCCAGGCTTGCAATAACCGCCCTGAGCGATTCCATCTTGAACTTGAATTTTTTTATGTATGTGTTCAAGGATTTCAAATTTAAAATGGGTCTCACCGAACCGTCCGGTTTCGGCACCACAAATAGTGTGGAATAGTAACCCCGGCCTTGTTGAAGTAGGTGTACCCTGATTATCACCTGCTGGGAATACAGCTTGTGAATCGCTGCTAGCACCGCCTCCCTGTCTGAGGGAGCAATCGGCAAGGCAGATTTTAGGAACCGGTGGGGTGGAGCCGCCTCGAATTCCAGCTTGTATCCCTGAGATACTATTTGAAGGATCCAGGGATCCACCTGTGAGCGAGCCCACTGATCGCTGAAATTCATGAGGCGGGCCCCCACCGTACCTGGCTCCGCCTGTGGAGCCCCACCGTCATGCGGCGGACTTGGAAGAGGAAGCGGGGGAGGACTTTTGTTCCTGGGAACCTGCTGTTTGCTGCAGCCTTTTTCCCCTACCTCTGCCTCTAGACAGAAAAGACCCTCCTTTTCCCCGCTTGTTTTTCTGGGTCCGAAAGGACTGAACCTGATAAAATGGCGCCTTCTTAGGCTGTGAGGGGACATGGGGTAAAAATGCTGACTTCCCAGACGTTGCTGTGGAAACTAGGTCGGAGAGACCATCCCCAAATAATTCCTCCCCTTTATAAGGCAAAACTTCCATGTGCCTTTTGGAATCTGCATCTCCAGTCCACTGGCGAGTCCATAAGCATCTCCTAGCAGAGATGGATAATGCACTTACTTTAGATGCCAGCCGGCAGATTTCCCTCTGTGCATCTCTCATGTATAAGACTGAGTCTTTGATATGGTCAATTGTTAGCAGAATCGTGTCTCTGTCTAATGTGTCAATATTTTCTGACAGTTTATCTGACCACGCAGCGGCAGCACTGCACATCCATGCTGACGCAATAGCTGGTCTAAGTATAATGCCTGAGTGTGTATATACAGACTTCAGGATCGCCTCCTGCTTTCTATCAGCAGGTTCCTTAAGGGCGGCCGTATCCTGGGACGGTAGTGCCACCTTTTTAGACAAACGTGTGAGCGCTTTATCCACCCTAGGGGGTGTTTCCCAACGTAACCTATCCTCTGGCGGGAAAGGGAACGCCATTAGTATCTTCTTAGGAATTACCAATTTCTTATCAGGGGAAGCCCACGCTTCTTCACACACTTCATTTAATTCATCTGACGGGGGAAAAACTACAGGTAGTTTTTTCTCCCCAAACATAATACCCTTTTTTGTGGTACCTGGATGTAAATCAGAAATATTTAACACCTCTTTCATTGCCTCAATCATGCAGTGAATGGCCTTAACGGGCATTAAATTTGACTCATCGTCGTCGACACTGGTGTCAGTATCTGTGTCGACATCTACTTGTGCCATCTGAGATAGCGGGCGTTTCAGAGCCCCTGATGACTTTTGAGACACCTGGACAGGCACGAGCTGAAGACTCGGCTGTCCCACAGTCGGCATGTCGTCAAATTTTTTATGTAAGGAGTCTATACGTGCACTCATTTCCTGCCATAAACTCATCTACTCAGGTGTCTGCCCCCCAGGGGGTGACATCCCTGCTAAAGGCATCTGCTCCCCCTCCACATCATTATCCTCCTCAAACATGTCGACACAGCCGTACCGACACACTCCACACACACAGGGAATGCTCAAACAGAGGACAGGACCCACAAAAAGCCCTTTGGGGGGACAGAGTAAGAGTATGCCAGCACACACCAGAGCGCTATATATATACAGGGACTAACTGAGTTATGTCCCTAATAGCTGCTTTTCAATAAAATATATATACTGCCAAATTTAATGCCCCCCCTCTCTTTTCCCTCTTACTGGTACTGTAGATTGCAGGGAAGAACCAGGGAGCTTCCTTCCAGCAGGAGCTGTGAGGGAAAAATGGCGCCAGTGTGCTGAGGAGATAGGCTCCGCCCCTTTTTCGCGGCCTATTCTCCCGCTTTTTATGGAATTCTGGCAGGGGTATTTACCTCATATATAGCCCCTGGGGCTATATATTGAGGTATTTTAGCCAGCCAAGGTGTTTTTATTGCTGCCTCAGGGCGCCCCCCCCAGCGCCCTGCACCCTCAGTGACCGGAGTGTGAAGTGTGTGAGAGGAGCAATGGCGCACAGCTGCAGTGCTGTGCGCTACCTTGGTGAAGACAGAGTCTTCATGCCGCCGATTTTCCGGACCATCTTCTTGCTTCTGGCTCTGTAAGGGGGACGGCGGCGCGGCTCCGGGACCGAACATCAAGGCTGGGCCTGCGGTCGATCCCTCTGGAGCTAATGGTGTCCAGTAGCCTAAGAAGCCCAATCCGGCTGCAAGCAGGCGAGTTCGCTTCTTCTCCCCTTAGTCCTTCGCTGCAGTGAGCCTGTTGCCAGCAGGTCTCACTGAAAATAAAAAAATCTAAGACTATTACTTTCTAAGAGCTCAGGAGAGCCCCTAGTGTGCATCCAACCTCGGCCGGGCACGAAATCTAACTGAGGCTTGGAGGAGGGTCATAGTGGGAGGAGCCAGTGCACACCAGGTAGTCTAAGATCTTTCTAGAGTGCCCAGCCTCCTTCGGAGCCCGCTATTCCCCATGGTCCTTACGGAGTTCCCAGCATCCACTAGGACGTCAGAGAAATATATATATATATATATATATATATATATATAAAATATATGTATATATTATATTTTATATATATGTATATATAACGCACAGATGTATGCCCTCACATGTTGGCCACGCCCCCAATTCAGTAAAGGGGGAGGGGCACCAAAACATACCTTGCTCCAGGCACCATGACACCTTGCTACACCTCTGCCTGGGCCCTATAACTGTCTCAACGGCTCTGTCTATAATGTGTATAGGGTATGTGGTGCACACAGCCCTTTGTGTCCAGAGGTTGCCCACACCACACCCTGCACTCATAGCCTATATACAGTACCTCTTTGCCTCCAAACACTGTTATCACTGGGGAAATCACACAGGAATCATTTTCTAGCATATCTAAGCATGTGCAGTAGAGAAATCACAGGGGAGAGGTTATGGATGCCATTTTCCTGGAGATTCGGGCATGTGCAGTAGACTCGAAGAGGGTTCAGGGCAAACATGGACTTGCACATCATGGGTCCCCCACCTCTCTTAAACCACTACTGTGCACACGGTGAGGAGCGCCACGTGTAACGTCACAAGACAGCTCTTTTTTGACGGCTTACTTATGTTACGGGTGGCCAGTGCAAATTATTTAAAAAGCATTATTAGGCGCTGCGGCCCCATTTTTGTGCCCATGAACCTCGCGGTTTGTCCTACCCTGTTACTGGGCCTGCTCCTACATTCCAAAAACAGACTGGAAATAAATTGTCTTCTGACCCCTAGCGTGTGTGCACATGTGGCAGGGAACTGGGGTAGGGACAGATGTGAAAGACTTACAAAAAACGGCTTAAGCCAATACGTTGTCAAAGTCAGAAAAATATCCCTATACACGCTGCCATATTTGCACCTCATGCTGGTCCGTGCTGCGCATGCGTACGCTCTCCCGTGAAGGCGCATACCCGCAATAGCGTGCACCCGCGGGCGCACGGTATGCGTATTTACGGTAGAGTTTATGTAATCGTAGCGTGCGACTCATTCGTTACATATTTTCACAATTAATGTAGTTTGTAGATCATGATCCCTTTGATAGTTTCTGAAAGTTTGGTTAATATAGAATGTCCCTGAGCTGAGGAATCCCTCTTTGTATCGTAGGAAGGGTCTAACAGGAGTCATGCAGTAGTGTTTGGTACCCATCGGAAGAGTATTTAAATAGCAATATTCCGGTGTTGGTTTGGAGCGTATTAATCGCTCGTGCGAATAGTTATGAACATAAGAAGTTTATGTCCATTTCTACTATTTACTCATACTCAGGTATGCGGCGGGAAACCTAGTTTCCCACCCACCTGAGCTGTTTGAAATCGTCACAGCCCACCTGTATGAATCAACCTATGACCTTTTGTTATGATACAGGGCCGAATTCCGACGTCCAATGGACAATGGGATTGTAGGGACTATGAGATTGCATTGTGTGTGGGGCATAAATAGGCAGGCCGACCACATCCAGCTCTCACTCTTCAACGGTTCTCATTGCTGAAAATCGGGTGCTGGATGTCCAGGCGCATGCGATCGTTTCCCCTTGTGCGTAAGTTTTCTCTCCGTAATCATTGTCTTACTGTGAGCCAATTTCTCTCATCTCTCTCCATTTCTCTCTCTCTCTCTCTCTCCTTTCTCTTTTCTCTCACATCTCCCCTAGACTAGTATTGTATTGTATTAGATAGTATTGTATTTTGGTTAGGAAGTCTCTGTTATATTGTAGTGTATCATTTGTACTGTTATCCCCCTTTTACAAGTATATTAGATATAATACAGTTAATAGGCTTTGGACCCTAAACCAGTATCTGTGTATTTTCTATAGTGTTAAGTGTTCACTTGAGCGTCGGTGACGCTCAAGCAGCTTTGTAGTTAGTCAGGTTACACAAGGTTGCACTTACACCCTGTACTCACATTAAGGTATTCTGTGCATTTCATTGGTATAAGGTTTAGACATAAAGGTATAGCGTTGTGAGCGTCTGCGCCGCTGGTGATCTCCTCGTGGTCTCGAGCGTCCGCTACGCCATAGCGAATCATTACTCTAATCATAGCCAATAACGTGTTGTCCTGTGATCACTGGGCCGTGAGCGAACGTGACGCTTGAGCGCCTCGCCTACGGCTGAGCGATCGTTACGCAAATAGCGTACCCTTACGGTTCTTCTTAAGTAAGCAGCGTACAGTGTTCTTAGACTTCATAAAGGGTTGTTTATACGACAAAGGAATTTAACATTGTCAATTGGGGGCTCGTCCTGTCCTTCTCATATCTGCACTAGGTAGATCAGCAGACATTATCCCCCAGCAAAGGGTGGGAGGTTGTCTCGCAGTGCTGACGGGATTTGCGTCTGCTTCGCTTAGATAAAGAGTGCTGAAGGAATCCGGGAACCGGAAGTAAGAACAAAACGCTTGTGTCTTTTAAAACTGTTTTATTTCTCTTCTGTCTTGCGTATACACGCACGCATACATATATATCTGCATTTCTTTTTCAATTTCGTATATCACTATTCCTGTTTGCCAATTTTTATAGTTGATAGAAAGTGCTAAAAGAGATTTGCTGTTATTTCATAGTAGAGGTAATAGTTAAAATATAGACCAACACACGGTTTGTCTGGGAGACAAGGCAGTCAGTGTGGTGTGCGGTAGATGATCAGGGATCATCTACATTGATAAAGGTAGAAATTGTGTTACGGTGGATCTTTGTTTTGCGTACACGTGTCTCTAACAAAGACTAGCGTACGCAATCCAGAGGCAGACGCACGCAGCGTACATTACGCAACGTAGCGTCCGGTTACACCCACGTAGCTCAAGTCACGAAAAGTTGAATTAGCGCAAAGCGATAATTAGCGCAAAGGCGATAAGTAACGCACAGCGGTAAATAACACAAATCTATTTTTGGAAAAATCTGAAATTTAGTTTAACAGATCCTGCTCCAAATTGGTAACACTGCTGGGCTGAAGAAAAATTTCTGCGCAGAAATAGATATAGAAACAAAGTGTACATGTGTTGAGTGAGTGTGTTTTTATCACATAAGTTTATATAACTTAGAGGTTGAACCAAAAAGGAAAGTCGGGTACTCGTCAAGGGACACACGTGTAAGTGACATATACGGTGGCTAGGGAGGCATCCCTGGTTAAATAATATTTGAGCATTAGAGTATAGCGGACCATAAGGTAACAGACCAGGAGGTCATTAACAATAACAGACCAGGAGGTCATTAACAGACGGTAACAGACCAGGAGGTCATAAGGTAACAGGTAAAATAGACAAAGAGGTCCGCTATAAAGGTACAAGAGGCACAACGCCTGGGGTGTTGGTGCAGAACCCATATAGGCCATACAAGCTCTTGCTGAAGGAATCGCGGCCGGAAACATCGATTCCATTGATCTTTCAGTACATGACAAGTAGTGCTTATGTACTGAACGATTGGACCGCACGTAATTGTGTGCAGTAGTTAGTAATCTGACCTAATACCATTAGAGTAAAGTGGTCACAAACGCTATTTGTACATTCTGACGTGATTTGTGTAATTTTTTATTTTTAAAGGGAAGTTCGCTGGTCACTCAGGAACTATCTAACAACCCCACCTTTACTGGAAAGAGTAAGTGTCCTGCGGGTAACCCTCATATGTTCCAGTAAACACAGGTTCACAGGGGCCCTGAGTTGGGTACAGCAGCTCTGGTTACAGTGATTGCAGTACTGGCCAACGTGGGCGAGAAGTGAGTGGGGTACTTGGTAAACCGCCACCGCCAGCCTGCCCAGGACATCTTGGTTTGTTTGTAAGGGTTCGCTGAAAACCTTGATATAAAGATCAAAGGAGTAGTAAGCAACACCTGCAGATTATGGGGGCCAGTTGTTCAGGTAGGGGGCGATCAACCTCGGTTCGGGTTGATTTAGGGAACCGGCCAGTCGGGTCGGCAATGTGTGAGAAATATGGAAATCACGCTGAAGTTTTATGTGATGAATGGGAGAGAATGACTGTACATGATGGGGAGAAGTTCCCAAGAATAGGTAGCTTCAGCCCAAAAGTGTTACAAAATTTAAGGAGGAGGATATGTCTCATTGAACCAACAAAGAGACGAAGTAAACATTATGATTATTTGCAGTTATGGCAACAGGAAGGTGAATTACAAAGAGATTCAATTGACTTTTCTGACTCTTATCTTGAGGGGAGAGATATGGCAGCAGGGAGGATTGTGGTTGCGGAGAAAAGCACAAGGTGGAACAATAAAAACGCTCTTAGCAACTGTAATAAAGATTATAAGAATAAAGTGTAATAAATGTAACAATGATTATTGTAATACTGTTGAAGGTACAACTATTAACCTATGCAAGTTGCACCCCATGTCAAACTTCCCTCAGGAATACAAACAAGAAAGTGAGCCCAGAACGATGTCAGCACCTCTTCCAGCAACCATCACGAAAGCCATCCAGGTGGACGCGACCAAATTGGTAAAGGCAATAATCAAACCCCCTAACGAAGGGTCAGGTGAGGTCGTGTCCACAGGTACGTACAATGTTTTATGTCACGCACAAACAAATGTACCCCATATTATAAGACCAACACAAGATGATGTAACTGAGTTCGATCTGGCCAGGGTGATCTCAGTCCCCAATGGGAAGACTGACGATCAGGGAATCATTCCCGCCAAGGACAGTGCAATGCACTGTCTCTGGTCCCGGACCGAATTGAGATCAATTATGTCTGAATTTCCTGATCCTAGGAAAAATCTAGCCAAATGTCAAAGGTTTATTAAAGAACTAGGAAACGCCACAGAACCCACCAACCAAGAGTGGCGGACAGTGCTGAGGGCATGTTTGCCCTCCAGTGTTGACCCTGCAAAATTCATTGCTGATTGTAAACTAGACACGGAGGTACCTTGTATGGAGGAACACAATCAGGAATGTATTAGGCAGATTAACCGACAGTTAGGAATATATTTCCCAGCCGCTGTCAAGTGGAATGACATTTTCTCCATAAGGCAAAACGAAAGGGAAAATGTTTCTAATTATTTCAATCGAGCACTGCAAATAATGGCTAGAAACACTGGGATCGCAGACATCAAGACAAATGCACAACATAAAGGAATAACGGTTAAGGTATTAATGAATGGTTTAAAGGATGAATTAAAAACAAAGGTACAGACCACCAACCCAAACTGGAGAGATATCTCGGTGACCGCACTAAGAGAGGCCGTCATTAATCATGATCAGAATATCACCAGATACAGAGAGTCACTAAGAGATAAGTTAATGGCAGCAAATATACAGGCCCTAACCACAAGACCACCCCAACAAAAGCCCCACACCCCTGCGAGAAATCCAGATATGGAAGTCTGTTACAATTGTCATAAAAAGGGACACTTTGCAAGAGATTGTAGATCAAGAGAAAGACAACACCATAATCATGAAATCCAAGGAATCAGGGAAGAACAGGAGAAACGGTTGATGATGATGAGCATCCGAGCGTTTGAGGAGGCATCAAATCAGCCAAGACCCCAGTTCACTGACACTTGGAGAAAGCCAAGGATCTGTTACCATTGTAGAAGAGAAGGGCATTATGCCAACAACTGTAATAACCCACATAAAGTTAGACCCCCTAGACCAAGAAATGAGCAAAATTACAACACACACTATTATAATCAGGGATCATATAGGAAGAATTTTGGGCCACACCCATAATATATAGTCAGGAAAGGTGATCATTAGGACTGATGGTAAGCCTGAGGTAACGGTTAATAACTTGGGAGGTCATTCACTGAAAGACACAGGAATGACCAGGTGAAACGTTGTAAATGTATCAGTGAAATGTTTTTTTTTTCCTCTCTCTCTCTCTATCCCCATCTCTGACGAGTATTGGTAAGAATTCACACATTGCATATCCACTTGGTCCTTGCAGAAGTCTACCAAACCCCAGCATGACCTCCGCCACAATGTATTTCTGGCCAGATACAGACAGTGGAGTAATGCAGGTGCTGGTGGGGAGGGACTGCTCAAGGAGACCATTAGACACATAGATATGACAGCCTAATAAGTCTGACAATGTTTTTCTAATGCTAACAATGTTTTCTTAATGTTGACAATGTTTAAAAAAAAAAAAAAAAAAAATGTTTTGTTTCTCTTTTCTTATTGATGGTTATTGTAGAGTTATGTAATGCATATATGCACATGAATTGTTCTCTATCTCTTTTGTTTTTTTTGGTGTTTTCTCTCTCTTCCCACTCATGTTTCCATGGTTTAAAGATGCTATGTCACCCCTCAGTTGGACCAATGGTAATGCCAGATTTTTGCTCCTTACAGAAAGATCGTCGGTTGGGAAGGAATATTGCATCACCAGAATGTTCGTTTGGAAGACTGAGAGACAGCACCTTTGAGAGGACAGCAGAACAAGAAGAACAACAAGACGAGAGAACTTATTATCGTAACAAGTTCTCTCCCCCTCAAACTGTTTTCTTATACCCCCTTTACAAATTTCTTCTTTTCTCCTCCTGTAAGATGGACTTGCCCCAAGAGACTGCGATCCGGATTTTTCTGTTGGCCATGATGTTGACCAGAGCAGTCTGTTCCGGCGAGAGTACCATGGAGGTCGAGAGAGGTTCTGGAATGGGTTCCGATTATGATGATGGAGGCGTAGTTTTCCAAGATCAACCAAACCAACAAGCAAAGGCGAGTATCAGAAAACGATCCGATAGAAGAAATTGTGATGGATTGTTAACTGAAGAAAACTGTATCTGTAGGCTCTGTGACAATTTGATTGAAGATGGATGCATAAAGAAATGCCAATCCAGTTTTAATATCCATATGGACCGGCATCCATTGAGTGACTATCACTCTTTAGTGGGTAATGTGTTAAACAAAACAGATTGTTGGGTATGCTCTCAAGTACCTCAGGGTCATAGCAAATCAGGGCTAGTACCATTTCCTTTAACGTTAGGGGAGGTACTTGAGCTAAGTGGTGGGAGACCGGTGGACCGGAGGTTTAACATCTCCAGCCCTCCTAGTTTGAAGCTCCACCAATACCATGTGGATAGGTCCCTCTTATGTTTTAATATCTCCAATCCCCGTAAGCCGGGAAATTGGGAAGTGTCATGGAGCAACCTTACCATGACCTTTTCACACAGAGCAGATAGAATGCCTACAGATACAGAGCTTGTACGCCACATAGCCAGTAGAGGAAAATCTTTCCGGTATAGATACACCTTAGGAAATAGAATTACTAGAGTTGGAGAAGTATCACCAGGATACTGTGCACATATCGTACAAACTGATACGTGCCTTAAACAGATGGAAGAATTAGGGTCAGGAGATTTCACCTGGAAGGTTTGTAACATGGTAATGTCCTTCTCCGTCCCATATGTTCTCCCCGATGATGCATATTTCATATGCGGGAGAAAGGCGTACAAGTGGCTTGCCCCAAACTCTGAAGGATTGTGTTATATTGGAAAGGTATTGCCTGAAGTGATGACTGTTACACATGACAAAATGAAGGACATACACCGTGGTGCCCAAGCTCCTTATACTCACACTCATTACGAGCACCGAGTTAAAAGACAACTGTCAGAAAGGTTAGAGCATCCGGCCTCCGATCTTATCCATGAATCCACCGGGATTCAGGTTCTGGTAGCGTTAGATTTCACTCGCACCGCTCGAGGAGTGATGAATTATAAATACATTTCCGCACTCGCCAATTTGTTAGATAATATCACTGAAATGTATGATGACACGTTTAGATACACTGGAAGAGAACTTCAAGCTTATAAAACAGAACTAGTTCAGCATAGGATGGTTCTTAATTATCTTACAGCAGTAACAGGCGGATATTGTGTTACATTGGCAACACAGTACGGCATAAAGTGTTGCACGTATATCACAAATAGCACCGAGGATCCGGTAGAGGTCATAGACCAAAAGATGGACGATATTCTCCAATTGAAGTGGGAATTTCGTCGAAAACACAATCTCACCCTTGCTGCTGTAGGTAATGAGCTGACTGGTTGGGTGTCATGGTTGAACCCGCGAAATTGGTTCTCCGGTTTGGGAGACTGGGCTCAAGGAGTCATAATGGATGTTGGAAAGTTTCTACTATGTATCTTGGGTGTCGTTATATCGATTGGATTGATATTTAGATGCGGGCAGGCTTTAATGAGGTGCAAACAAAGTACAAAAGTGATGAGCTTGAGGAGTGAGGAAACTGTAATTAACCTGGATTTGATTTATGACCCAATGATAGAAACCAGAATGTGATGAAAATGCGATTATACGGTCCGTTTCTTTCACCTGTTTTTCTGCTTTTCTCCAAGATACAAAGACCCCCTTGGACGAGGAAGTTGATGAGACGCTATACAGACAACAGACAAGCACCAAAGATGAAGTTTTGACAACCTATGATATGGACACTTGATGAACTTTGCCATGGATCCCCAGTTTCCCTAGTATTTTTAAACTCACGCTAGCCCAACATTTTTTGTAAATCTGATGGCACTGACAAAGCTTGTTGCTCATGCCTAAGGAGCAAAACAGCGCAAAGAAGACGACTTTCAACTGATACCGAACAAAACTTCGACGACAGATGTACATTTACCTGACATAGAATATCATTGCATTTTCCATAAGTGTTCTTCATCTTCATCTCTACAACCCTCAGGTAATAACACACATAGTATAGGGAATACAGGCACAGATATCAGCAATCACATATTCCCCCATTCATGTATCATCAACTAAAATGTGCTCCCCATTTTGTTCAAAAAAAAAATCCGAAAAGAGCTCGGTAAAGTTTGACAGCCCATCCACAGACCTGTACCACAGGATAAGAAGGAATTCAAATGTATACTTCGCAATACCTCGAAGCTTGATTTACAACACGTACGGCACGATGATACATGACCCTCCAAACATGGACTCATACACACATGCTTCTGCTATCACACTAGGTCATACCCTCTTCACACCTACTCCTCTCTCCTCCCTCACCCAACCATGGAAATGAATTAACCACTGACATATATTTTTCTCCTTTTGAAATGTTTTCAGGAAGTGGCAGTTATTATTGACTGCCAAAGGGTGGACTGTCAAAGTCAGAAAAATATCCCTATACACGCTGCCATATTTGCACCTCATGCTGGTCCGTGCTGCGCATGCGTACGCTCTCCCGTGAAGGCGCATACCCGCAATAGCGTGCACCCGCGGGCGCACGGTATGCGTATTTACGGTAGAGTTTATGTAATCGTAGCGTGCGACTCATTCGTTACATATTTTCACAATTAATGTAGTTTGTAGATCATGATCCCTTTGATAGTTTCTGAAAGTTTGGTTAATATAGAATGTCCCTGAGCTGAGGAATCCCTCTTTGTATCGTAGGAGGGGTCTAACAGGAGTCATGCAGTAGTGTTTGGTACCCATCGGAAGAGTATTTAAATAGCAATATTCCGGTGTTGGTTTGGAGCGTATTAATCGCTCGTGCGAATAGTTATGAACATAAGAAGTTTATGTCCATTTCTACTATTTACTCATACTCAGGTATGCGGCGGGAAACCTAGTTTCCCACCCACCTGAGCTGTTTGAAATCGTCACAGCCCACCTGTATGAATCAACCTATGACCTTTTGTTATGATACAGGGCCGAATTCCGACGTCCAATGGACAATGGGATTGTAGGGACTATGAGATTGCATTGTGTGTGGGGCATAAATAGGCAGGCCGACCACATCCAGCTCTCACTCTTCAACGGTTCTCATTGCTGAAAATCGGGTGCTGGATGTCCAGGCGCATGCGATCGTTTCCCCTTGTGCGTAAGTTTTCTCTCCGTAATCATTGTCTTACTGTGAGCCAATTTCTCTCATCTCTCTCCATTTCTCTCTCTCTCTCTCTCCTTTCTCTTTTCTCTCACATCTCCCCTAGACTAGTATTGTATTGTATTAGATAGTATTGTATTTTGGTTAGGAAGTCTCTGTTATATTGTAGTGTATCATTTGTACTGTTATCCCCCTTTTACAAGTATATTAGATATAATACAGTTAATAGGCTTTGGACCCTAAACCAGTACCTGTGTATTTTCTATAGTGTTAAGTGTTCACTTGAGCGTCGGTGACGCTCAAGCAGCTTTGTAGTTAGTCAGGTTACACAAGGTTGCACTTACACCCTGTACTCACATTAAGGTATTCTGTGCATTTCATTGGTATAAGGTTTAGACATAAAGGTATAGCGTTGTGAGCGTCTGCGCCGCTGGTGATCTCCTCGTGGTCTCGAGCGTCCGCTACGCCATAGCGAATCATTACTCTAATCATAGCCAATAACGTGTTGTCCTGTGATCACTGGGCCGTGAGCGAACGTGACGCTTGAGCGCCTCGCCTACGGCTGAGCGATCGATACGCAAATAGCGTACCCTTACGGTTCTTCTTAAGTAAGCAGCGTACAGTGTTCTTAGACTTCATAAAGGGTTGTTTATACGACAAAGGAATTTAACATTGTCAACGTAATATGTGTGTGCCATATAAATAACTTAATGAATAATAACTGACAGGCTGTTGGCTTAGCAGCTTCTATGTATGTACTGTAGCACTAGCAACTGACTTAAATTAATTCTTATTGTATTCCGTGCTCCAATGTACTATCCTTTCAGCTTCAGTTCAGCATTTACAGGTTTACTAGAAAGTTCCCACTACTACTTCCTATTTAAGTAAGCAATATTCATGTTTTGAGTTCCGCTCTGTTTTCCATTGTAAGAACTGCGGCCATTTTGAGATCTCACAATACACCAAGTCTGCGGAAAAACATCCTAAAAATGTGTTAGATTTTCTTCATAAGTCGGTACCAAACTATTCATATACTAAAATGATGCCATGAGTTCCACCCCCGCCCCTCTCAATCAGCTTAAGGTCTCATCACATTTTCATAACGAAACTGCTGTTTTGGAGCCACGCCAGCAGTGTCATCATGGCTGGCAGTGCTGACTTTACTAGGTTCTGAGAGCGGAGCTTCTGACAGTCTGCAACGATACAGAGCTTCCTCTGATGGGCTCAGCATATAATGTACACAAATCCATAGGGCAAAGGTAAAGTGGCATTTTTTTGCCAAGGCATGCATAGGCACAAATTGAGGTGATGTTGCTTTGTCTATAGTTTTGGGTTCTTGTCATGGAAAGAGACAGCTCCTGATTGGCTGCCTGGCTGTTAACTAGCTGTACTGTGTCAGGCATTCCTCAGCTGTTCCTTATAGGTTTTAATCCTTTCCCATTGAATTATTTAGGTCCAAAACAGGATGAAGAAGTCAGGTAAGTATCTATTGTGGGGGCATCATTTTTAAAATAAAAGTTGGACAAAACTAATTATTTCAAACTTTACGGTGGTACAAGTCTTTGTGGGCAGTTCAGCGATGGGTGTGAGGTGCCGGCTTTCTTCCGATACTTTGCAACCTCCAGCATCGCACGATTTCCCTCCTCACAGGCTATAGATGTGTACAGGAAAATTTACAATGTTGGGGTACAGTAATTCTTGGTGATGTCCGTAGCCAGACAACCCAGTCGCACAACGCTGAGAATTGGATGATCTCCTTTAAATTATTATAAACAGGGCACTATGCTATTTAATAATAGCAGTGCATAATATTTAGGGTTCTATTTATCAAGGAATATTTGTGGGAGCGCCTGTCCCAGGGTGTATACTTTAATACATTGGGGCAATCCTTAATTTCCTATTGTCATGGTATGCAGCAATAAGGAATTCTAATTATCTGGTCTAGAATCCAATAAAGAATATGGCAACGTTGCTCAAACCAGTGGCATATCTATAATGGCTCCAAGGTGGGGGGGATGAAGGGCTACAGTGGTTTCAAGGTGGGGGGGGGCTTCATACACCTCTTGGTGCAGAGGGGGGGGGGATGGGATGGGACACCGCACACCCTGCACTCATTTCTTAAATACTTACCCCTTCAGAGTCCTGAAGTTGCTGGGAAAATGGCACAGCGGGCATTTTAACTGCATTTTGTGCACGCGCAGCAGGAAAATAACTGGAAAAATGGCCGCTACATCATTTTCCCGGAGTGCAGCATGTGCGTACTAGTTTCTGGTTTCTGGCACAGCGCTAGGGTCTCCTAGTGACCCTAGTACTCAGAAACTACTGCAATGCCGGCTAGAGAGGAGGGGGCCTCAGAGGGAGCCTGCATGCGGGAACCCTTCTCTCTTAATACACCCCTCACCTCATGCACTTCGCCAGGAAATCTGCTGTGCGGCGTTGCGAAGGGCACATTTTCAAATGTTTTGTAGAGTTACTGGGCCAGATGCATCATAGCTTGGAACGTGATAAAATGGAGAGTGAAAAAGTACCAGCCAATCAGCTCCTAACTGCCATTTTTTAACCACAGCATGTGACATAGCAGTTAGGACCTGATTGGCTGGTGATTTTTCTTTCTCCATTTTATCACTCTCCAAGCGATGATGCATTTAGCCCATCATTTAAAAAAACAAAACAACAATTTAAAAACAAGATTTTATGTGCCATCTGATTTTACGTTTTCAGAACCACACTAAAAAATCTCTTAGAGCAGCAGATTTATGAGGACAGCAACATTTGACGGCCAGGATGTAGTAAAAATCATGTAAAAGAATACAAGATTTTTTTTAAAAAAATTGATTACATTCATGTATCAGCTTTTCTTGGCCTTCTGTAAGCAAGAAGTTTTAAATAAAAACAATTTACTTAAATAAATATAGGATCTTCCCATACGGTGCTGTGATTCATTGCTTTTGGACATATTTTCTTCCTATAAAAATATACTGAGCCCAGCAGATAGTGATGCCTTGCGTAACATAAACAATCTCACAGGACTGATATTATAAAGATAAAACTGAAAGCATGTGTGTTTTTGTCTTGTTAATCATTTATGGAAAATGTTTCGTAGCGTGACAAGAAACCCTGAGATCCCCCGATAGAAGAATTTGGGGCATTTTGCGAGTTACTTGAGTATTTTATATCTTCACGTTATAGGAATTGTTTCGGCTCTGATATTAATGCAATGAGACGCTGAAGGAGCCAGGTCACGTACAGGTTACTCTGCCCTGAGGGAAACATGTGCTACTTCGGATACAGTGAGTAACTCCTGAATATGTATGACCGAGATGATGATGTGAGAACTCTCAGTGATGTTTCTGAACCTGTTGTAATTCCCAGCAGAATTGTCAAGTTTTAAATATCAAATACTATATTTGTTCCATTAATTCAGCCAAGAAAATTGCAGCCATCAGGTAGTCGCCTGGGGGGGGGGGGGGGGAGAATGTACGCCGACTTGAGGAGACACTTGGGGTCAGATGTACTAAGGGATAAAGGTGGTCATTCCGAGTTGTTCGCTCATTGTCGATTTTCGCAACGGAGTAATTAAGGAAAAAAATGCGCATGTGTATGGTACGCAGTGCGCATGCGCTAAGTATTTTAGCACAAAACTTAGTAGATTTACTCACGTCCGAATTAAGAATTTTCATCGTTGAAGTGATGGGAGTGTGATTGACAGGAAGTGGGTGTTTCTGGGCGGAAACTGACCGTTTTCTGGGAGTGTGCGGAAAAACGCAGGCATGCCAGGATAAAACGCAGGAGTGTCTGGAGAAACGGGGGAGTGGCTGGCCGAACGCAGGGCGTGTTTCTGACGTCAAACCAGGAACGAAAATGGGCTGAGCTGATCGCAGTGTAGGAGTAGGTCTGGAGCTACTCAGAAACTAAGAATTTTCTATTCGCAATTCTGCTAATCTTTCATTCGCAATTCTGCTAAGCTAAGATACACTCCCAGAGGGCGGCGGCCTAGCGTGTGCAATGCTGCTAAAATCTGCTAGCGAGCGAACAACTCGGAATGAGGGCCAAAGTGGAGAGTGATAAACTAACAACCAACCATCTCCTGACATTTTTCAAACAGGGCCTGTGACGGTATGCGGTTAACATATCGCCGCATGGGATCCTGGCGATCACAATGCTGGCGCCGGGATCCCGCACAGTGGTACAATGCCGGCGCCACAGGCTTTTCTCCCTCTATGGGTGTCCATGACACCCATAGAGGGAGAATATAACCCATAGCGAGCGTAGCTCGCCACAGTGCCCGCATCGTGGCGAGAGCAGTGAGCCCGCAAGGGACTTACTAGCGCTCGCCACTCTGCCAACATCCTGGAGGCTGGAATGCCGGCATCGGTATAATGACGTCCGGCATCCCGGCCATCAGTAACTCATTGGCTGGTACTTTATCACTTTCCACTTTATCACTTTATAAGGCTTAGTACATCTGGCCCCTGGGAGATATTTCAACTTCTAAAAAGTAAATGTGGAGGTGTGGCTCATAATATCCAATCAGATTATAGATGGCACTTCAAAGTGGAGATGTTGAACATAGTAAGCAGTCAGCCTCTAGCTACTATTTATCTAGGACAGTCTAGAAAATGACAGCTAGAATCTAATTGGTTACCTTGGTTAACATCTCCAGTTTAAAAATGAAAGCTAAAATCTGATTGACTGCCATAGGCAACATCTCCACTATTGCTGTTTGCAAGTTTTAACATATATTTATAGAAATGTATGGAAATAAGGGGGACATTTACTAAGCAGTGATAAGAGCAGAGAAGTGATCCAGTGGAGAAGTTGCCCCATCCACCAATCAGCAACTCTGTATCATTTTATAGTATGCAAATTATAGATGTTACTTCAGTGCTGATTGGTTGCCATGGGCACTTCTCCACTAGCTCACTTCTCCACTCTTATCACTGCTTAGTAAATGTACCCCTTAGTGGTGTAGTATGGTATGCCGGCGGCCGGGCTCCCAGCGACCAGCATACCGGTGCCGGGAGCCCGACCGCCAGCATACTGACAGCGTGGCGAGCGCAAATGAGCCCCTTGCGGGCTCACTACGCTCACCACGCTGCGGGCACGGTGGCGCCCTATGCGCGCCACGCTATTTATTCTCCCTTCAGGGGGTCGTGGACCCCCAAGAGGGAGAATGTGTCGGTATGCCAGGTGTCGGGATTCCGGCGCCGGTATACTGTGCGCCGAGATCCCTACATTCGGCAACCAGAAGACCACCCCCCCTTAGTAATGTGTAAAAAATTAAATAAAAAACATACCAGAATGAAGCATAAAGTGAGCTGTGCATTAATTAAAAGCATATTAATATGAAATCCTTCTGGCACGTTAATATAATAATAATAATAATAATAATAATAATAATAATAATAATTTTATTTATATAGCGCTCTTTCTCCAATAGGACTCAAGGCGCTTAATAGATTACCTTGTAAATCAATACAACTCTTCGTAATGATCACTGACCAACACCATCTCCATCTGCTACTCCTCA
Source organism: Pseudophryne corroboree (assembly GCF_028390025.1). NCBI lineage: Eukaryota > Metazoa > Chordata > Amphibia > Anura > Myobatrachidae > Pseudophryne > Pseudophryne corroboree. The sequence goes on along the minus strand of NC_086452.1, from coordinate 430,428,281 downwards.
GCTGCGAGTTAACTAGCCAACTGCATCAGCCACCTTCATTGTACACTTACCTATCACTGGGAGCATATCCTTGGCTAACAATCTGCTTTGTTACTTGTGACACATGTTTAAAGTCATGTGCTGCATGAAGCTATAGTACACGGCACCATCTGTGCCAAATGGTGTCGTGATTGTTAATGACAAACTTTTGCCAACAAAACTATTTTTAGATATGGTTTCCCAATGCCAGATGCTATGCGTAGACCAAGTTGTCCAAAGGTATTGAACGAACAGGCCGCACCCAATAAAAAATGACTTCACACCTGGAGGAAGTGTTTCGCGGTACTATATTCAGCAGAATAAGGGGTCATATATAGGAAGCATCCCATATATTGACCTTGGCAGATTATGGTAGTGAAATGGGACAACAGATGCAGCAGCCAGGATAATGGAAGAAAAGCCTCCACAGTCTTGCATGTTGGAGGTAGCGTTCTTGCTTGCCTTTAAAAGCCAGAGATACATTACTGTAAATGTGATTTAGGACTGTCTGCTACTGTCTGATCTTATCATTACATGCGAGAGCTGGAATTTGGCCATACATACTGTGCGCACGGAAAATAGATTGAGACTGAAAAGTGGGACCAAATGCTTTGCAAACTCCAGTGGAAACTCTGCATGAACTATAGTAGATAATTATATTTTGTGGACTGACAAATCATTCCAAGACAGTCACATTCCCACTTATTTCTGCAAGAAGACTGCTAAAATTCTTTCCTGAAATCAATTTCCAAAAGAAAATGAAAATAGAACATTCTACAGGAGCTGTCTTCCCATGTTCCAGTAAAAAATTAATGCAACGCGGGAATTAGCTGAAAGAGTGTAAAAATATTTGCAGAACAAATGCTCCAATTTGAATAATCAATATACTGTAGTGATTTTGTTGCACAGGTTAACATTGTTCTATATGTTTAATTCAATGGACAATGCATGAATTATTATTATTATTATTATTATTATTGTTGTTATTATTTGTAAATTCCCATTTAAGGCTCTCTACAGTGATCATTAATTAGCTTGTAGACAGGAAGTCTACAAGCGAATTACATGTACAATGGAAAAAAATATATATTTATGTTGTTCTGACAATAATTGTCCCCTAATCAGTGCCTTCTGGTAATATTCTTTAAAAAATTGAAGGGTTGCACTGAACAGCAGTTCTTACTATATACTTTAATGGCAGAGTCACCTTAGATTTAAAGGACTTCTAAACATTCAATTAATACTCATTATAACACTCCTTAAGCATAACTTACTTACCCCTGGCTGCTCTCTCCCCAACTTTGGTTTTAAAGATTTGTCCATTGAGATTTTTGCCCATGGAAATGCTTCAATATGCAGCTTCTGTTTTCAACCAGGGCTGTGAGAGGAACCATGGAGGAGGGATGGATATCGAATGGTTCACCATCTATGGTCTCCAATCCATTGATGGCTCCTTCAGTATTATCCATTGATGGCAGGAAACCATTGACGGAAACCACAGATAGGTGGTTGGTGCAATGGGTGGGTGGTGCAAGTCGACAAACATGACAGTGGCAGGCTAAGCAGAAAAGGAGGAGGGGCCATAATGAAGGGCGATGGGAGAGCAAGGCTAAGCAATGTGCGATGGGGAAAAAACACTGACATGTGACCATCGGACCTTAACCACTGATGGCAAAACATTGACCATCGGTAGCAAACAGTCAGTGTTTGCTGAACATCATCTATTCATCCATAGAAAAATGATGTGTCAAACAACATGAGACTCCGGGCATCACTTACCGTCTACGAAGGTGCTGCTCCCTGCAGTCTGTTCTGCTTGGCCAATGTCATGCTCTGAGCCTGACGGGAATTCAGCTGAGATCCTCTCTTTGCAGCTGGTGTCTATCTCATTGAGGGAGAGATGTATCAAAGCTTGAAGAGAGATCATGTGGAGAGAGATAAAGTACCAATCAGCTCATGTCATTTTTTAAACTTGCGGTCTTAGTACATATCTCTCTACACTTTCTTTCTCTAAAATTATGATGCAGATATGCCCCTGTATATCAGCATGTGTGGGGCTCTGTCCAGAAGTTATCAGTGCAGTCAGGTGACCACTAACATGGTATTTGGCACCAAATTCAAATCACCTCCTCTATTTAAACTGCAGTTCTACAGTATCAGTGTTACTGCACCAGTCTGCTGTTCATTATTCTGCATTCTGACCTTGCTCCCTGTTTGCTCCTTGGGAGCATCTGCTGTGGACCTGGTTTGACCTCAGGGGTGACAATTCTCCTGGATGCTCATCTGGCACATTCTCCAATATATTTGGTTCCGACCTACGGCTAGTTTGACTACTCTTCTGCACTCATTCCAATTTACCAGCCTATCACACATGGTACCCGCTGAGAGGACTGCAACCTGTGTGTCATACCATTGTGGGGTCCCCTGGCAAAGACCACCCCTCTGTTCTGGGGAACGCCTAATAATCTCATTGGCAGTAACCATCCATTAAATTCTTGAGTTTGTGACAGGCTGTAAGGAGCAGAGGAGAGAGCAATGCCTTCTACTTTGCTTTATTCCGCATACAGTAACCAACAAGTCCACAAAAATCAGTGTAGACATAACTTCCTTTAATAAGTGGTCAGCATCTTTTACTATGTTACCACCTACTGGCATAAATTGGTAATACACCACAGCCTTGCACAACATGGTGATGAAGATGGGTTTTTTTAGGAATTTTCCCACAAGGTATTACCACCTGCAAAGCCCCTATAGTTTATAAGATTCACTTCCCAGATGTATTGGGTTTAACTTTGCTGCACTTGCATTCAGCCTGGCCAGTACCAATGCATCAACTACACTATGTCAGTGACATTTAAATTTCCGTAGCAAAGTACTTTCATCACTGGTTAGTTGGTAGCCACTGTGCAGGGTAATCAGCGTGATGGTGGGGACTCAAGAGCTGGCTGTACAGACACACAAACATGACTCTTGCTAAAATCTGGTCCGCATCCAGTCTCCCCACTTCATTTACTGTAGGAGTTCATTTTAACACTAATTAATTAGTGTTAAAAAAAACAAAAATCATTATTTCCATTACAGAAAACAGCCCAGCTATCTGCAATAGCAAGTTATGGGCTCAATTTGACACTGCTACTTCTTGCCAGGGGTATATTTCATTTAGTATCACAGCAATACTAAAGATAATGCTGCTGGTATTTAATATACAGTAAGTCACCTGTCTGGTGAGTTCCAAAGATGTCACCCTTTTCTGCGGTGTTGCTGGCAGCCTAATAATTAATGGCCATGCGCGATTTCTGTCTGAGCATGCCCATTACGCTTAATCCCAGCAGGGACTCAGCAAATCCTGGAAGGCTTCACTGAAGCAGGAAAGTTTTTTTTACTGAGCAAGCCATGGGAACCTCAGCATTAACGCCATCCATAGATGCCGTAGGCCGTACAGTCAGAAATGGCATTAGGCTAAGCTTACAGCTGTTTGCTAAATACTGAATGGAGCTCATAACCCCTTTAACGAGTGGTAAAGGGGTTATGACTCTTTCTTACATGGAACGGGAAATCTGAGATCAGAACATTTTTTACTGTGTGCAGGGCCGTAGAGAAGTGTTATATTAGGAAAAGTGACTCTTTGGCATAATTGACAACTTTAAAATGTTCCCCTCCCGGTTAGTTCCCAGAGTGAAGATGCAGCTAGTCACTGTCGGACACTGGGCTGAGCACTTCCTGTCATTAGGCTCCACCCCTGAAGAGCATGATGATGTTAATTGCTGGTCCATGTAAAGGGGGCAGGGCCAAGAAAATGCAATTCTCTGAGAATTGTGTGATCGTTTCTTCCTGTCCCACCCATTTCACAAAGAAGTAGGCAGTATGCGGAAAGGTAAGTTACTCTTCCGGGAGTGTGAGGCTTTTCAAAAATTCTGGAGTCCCCCGGACGTTCCGGAAAGGGTAGACATGTATGCTCTATGGATTTGTCATAAATATTTGTAGCAAACTTTCCCAGGCATAGAAAGGGTTACTATACTACAGACAGAAATTTAGAAGGAAGGACACTAACAGCATCAGATAAATTAACAGCAGGGTCATTTTCACTATGAATGCATTTATTGATTGCACAAAACTCTATTTGAATCCAGTTAGTTTGAGTTGAAATAAGAGCCGTGACTGCTGTCCTTCTAAATTAACCCTTTCTGCAGGAGCTCGGCCAGACTGTCACTCTGCCGTCACTCACTCTAGCTCTGTTTGGTGTTCAACAGGTAATACTTATAACCACTGATCACAATCTTGTCAAGAGGCAATTGTTGTGTTCTGGCGAGTGGACACATAAAAAAAGAAAAAAAAGAAACTATTCCTCAGCTGAAATCCTCTTATGAGTTCCCCTGAATAGAGTCATTACAAGAGGATTGCAGATTATGACCCTATTTTCCCTAAATGGCTGTATATCTATATGCCATGCTCAGTCTCCTGGTGCGGCTGCTGTTCTGTTAAACTGCTGATTCCGCTTGTTTTCCTGACATCAGGGATGAATGTGTACAAAAGAACACAGACAGCTGACTGTAAACCGCTGTTACAATATTTACTACACAGGGGTCTGAAATGTAAAGTTTTACAAGGCTTTTTGCAGCCTCAGAAGACTGTATATACATTTCTATTAGTGTATGAGGTTCCCTATATGTGAAGTCAAGTCACTTGCATAGTCATACCTGCCAAAGGTGCTGCATTTACAGGCACAGTCCAGAGGTTTGTCATCTGAAAGGGGCGCAGTCTGTGGGTGTGACTTGCACAAAATGGTTGTGGATTGATCGGATCATAGCACGGATTGGCTGAATTTAGGCATATTTTGAGCAGATCCAGGTGTCTAAGCCGAATCTACAGTGGACAAGTAGTAGTTAATTAGGACTAAACAGCCTTTTTTTATTTGTAGCCAGGCAGCCCCCGCTAGTGAAGTATCCAAATGTCTGAGAGTAGCAGCAGTGGACACTAAAACACCAGAACAATTCAACATTGCTCAATGGCGGGACAGCTTATTCGAAGATCGACTGTCTCCGCGATCCCTATCACTGCTACTTCTGTAGTAGCGAAAATTAGCACTGCCGAGCCTGACTCAGCAGTGCTAGTGTCCATGTATGAACTTGGGTTCACACGTGCACAAAAAGGCCAGAGTTCAGCGGAAGGAGCCAAACGGATCCGACTGGATCCCTCTTCACAACCCTGGTCCTCCTTTCCATAGGATGGACCAGGGGTCCGGGAACAAACGCCATCTGAGAATGGCGAAGGTTTACGCTGTCAAGCTCTGAAAATGAGTATTTTCAAAGCTTGATAAATTTGTTCCTCATACTAGTGTATGGGGACAGAGGGCCAGATCAGAACTTAGAGGTAAGTCCATAACTTTTATGACATCCCCATTACTTAATTTTGACAAAGTAGATGAAAATGTTAATATTCACCTACTTTGTAGAATTTAAGAGCTAATGAATAAACCCTTTATTGTTCTTTATTGTTGGTTATTTATGAGCATTGTTCAAATTTGAAGCCCTGCGCTAAAACCTTGTCAGCCAATCAGACTTTACTTTCATTGTCTTACATGTAATAGATAGATAAAAGCTAAAAGCTGACTGGTTCATCTAGTTTTAGTGCAAATTAAGTTTTTATTGCAGAATGAAAAGAAGGTACATGTAACAGCAATAATTTGTACTAGTGTCAGAAACTGTTATCAGGGTAAAGTCATGCTTGATAATCTGAGGACCAGCAGGTATACACCAAAACAATTAATCAAACATTAAAAATATTACTATCCACGTAGTGAGCAATAATATAAACAGGTCTGGGTTAAAAAAATAATAATTATACAATAAAACCAATCAAAGTAGTTGAACCAGATCTACAGAGAGATCGGGAAGTATAAACAGACCAAAAAAGCGATAGAGAAAAGAAAGAGAGGAGAGGGGGGGGGGGGGAATTAAGGGTCTGATCCGAAACCTGTGAGTAGAAAAATCTAAATCAATGTGATTGATTCTGGTATAAAAAAAAAAAGTGCCCGGTCAGACATGCCTAGAGGAGTTGATGACGACTTTTAGTGAGGATCTCCCGATATACAGAAGAGTCTTTGAATGACGTCCATCTGTACCAAGTATCCCTGAAACATGTATAGCCATTGTCTATAGAGGACATGATATCGTCCATTTCCACGTAAAGGTCAATCCTAGGGAACCAGTCCCGCACCGATGGAGGGGCGAGTGAGCGCCAGTGAATGGGAATAACCGCTTTAGCTGCATTATTTAGGTGACATAATAATGATGTTTTGTAGCTAGAGATAGATCTAGAGGAGAAATGGAAAAGCCAAAACAGTGGGTCATTAGGGTCTTCCTCTCCCGTTATTATAGCAGAAAGGGATAGAACTTCCTTCCAAAAGGGTTGAATAGCAGGACAAAGCCACCAAATGTGGAACGGGGTACCCACGTCATTAGAGCATCACCAACAGACGTTAGGGACACCCAAACCCATTTTTGAGAGGGCGTCGGGGCATCTATAGCACCTGGAAATTAATTTATATTGGGTCTCAATAACTAATGTGCTAGCAGAGCAGGAATGGGCTAGATTGACATTTTTTTCCCACTGGTCATCATCAAGGTCAGCCTCCATTTCTCTATTCCATACCTGAGTAAAAGGAGGTGGGTCAAACTCAAGTCTGCAAGTAGGATGTTATAAATCTTGGAGATAGCATGGGTAGGGGTCTCTGGACTAGCACATATGCGTTCAAAGGGTGTCAATACAGAATACCAGGACCTTAAGGGGCCGAGCGACTGCAAGAAGTGACGCACCTGTAGGTAGCGCCAAAAGTCTCTTTGAGGCAATCCCCATTTAGTCCATAAATCTGAGAAGGAGACAATACCATCCCCACTCACCAGCTGTCCAATACGAAAGAGGCCCCTGACGTACCAGGAACGGAAAGCCATTAAATTCAAACCCGGAGAGAAATGAGTATTGAGCAAGAAGGAAAGATAGGAAGATTTCAAGGAAGAGATTGACGGTAATTTCCTGACCGCCTTCCAGCACAACAGAGTCGGGCCAATAGTAGGATGGGGGGGGGATTAGGAAGGGTGGGGAGCCAAGGGGCGACATCGAGAGGGATCGACAGAGAGTGTTTTTCTATCTTAACCCACTGTTTAGAAGAGTCAGGTCTGGACCACTCTAAGATCCTGCTCAAATGGCAAGCCTGATAGTATCCCTGGACGCTAGGTAGACTAATCCCGCCTCTATCTTTCTGCCTGGACATCAAACTGAACCTCAAGCGCGGGCGTTTTCCTCCCCAGAGAAAATCTCTAAATAATGTTTGGATATCCTTAAACCATTTCAGGGGGATTTTGATGGGAAGAGCCTGCAGTAAATAGAGAATTTTAGGAAGGGAATTCATTTTAAGCACACCCATTCTCCCAAACCAAGAGAAAGGTTTTGACTTCCAAGTCTGGAGATCAGATCGTAACCTACTCAATAAGGGGGTGAAATTAGAGTCAAAGAGGCGTGAGAGGTCTCTAGTAAGAGTAACCCCCAGATATTTAAGTTGGGAGGTATCCCAGGAGAAAGGAAACGCAGACTTAAGCCCCACCAACGTTGTAGGAGGAGACGTAATATACAGGGCTACCGACTTAGAATGATTAATTTTAAAGTTGGAGAGGTCTCCGAATACTTTAACCTCCTCCATCAGATTTGGGAGGGAGATTACAGGGTGGCTGAGAGTGGCTAGCAGATCATCAGCGAAAAGGGCTAGCTTATTTTCAGCGCCCCCTATCTTGTTCCCTGTAATATTAGGATTAAGCCTGATCGCCGTCGCCAAAGCCTCCATACAGAGAATGAATATTAAGGGTGAAAGTGGGCACCCCTGTCGGGTTCCATTGTGAATGTCGAAAGAGGCCGATAAAGAGCCATTGATCCTAATTCTAGCTTGTGGGGAAGTATATAAAGCTAGGATACGTTGAAGACACGTGGGACCTAATCCCAGATGACCCAGCACACCGGCCATGAATCCCCAATCTATCCTATCAAAGGCCTTTTCAGCGTCAGTAGATAACAAAATAGTGGGAGAGACTGAGGAGGAAATATGATGGATGAGAGCAATTATCTTAGTGGTGTTGTCCTTAGCCTCGTGGCCGGGAACAAAACCCACTTGGTCAGTGTGTATGAAAGACGGCAAAAGGTGCTTAAAACTGTTCGCAAGAAGTTTTGCAAAAATTTTTATGTCAGTGTTTAGGAGAAAGGTAGGCCAGTAGCTGGGACACAGGCAGGGATCCTTACCGGGTTTGGGGATAACGGTGACGTGGGCTTCTAGAGACTGGCAAGAAAAAGGCGCGCCATCCGAGACAGTATTGCAGGCCTCTAGAAATAAAGGGAGCAGTCTGTCTCTAAAGGTTTTGTAATAAGTAATCGTGAAGCCATCAGGGCCTGGGCTCTTCCTGGAAGGGGTCGATTTAAGAGCCTCCTCAAGTTCCAAAGAGGAAAAGGGTTTCTCAAGCTCCTCGCAGGCGTCAGCAGGGAGTCTGGGAAATCCGATTTTCGTAAGGTAGGAGTGGATGGCCCTCCGTTTCTCGCCAGCATCCGCGAAGGCCTCAGAGGAGGGCAGATTATATAACGAAGAATAGTAAGAGTAAAACGTCTCAGCTATCTCGTCAGTAATGTGGAAGGTGGAACCTTGGTCATTTTTAATGGATGAGATATAGGAAAGAGCTCTCTGAGAGCGCAAAGCCCTGGCTAACATCTTACCAGGTTTGTTCCCCCAACGATAATATCTATTACGGCATTTCCTAAAGGAGTATTTAACTTTGTCTAGGAGCAATTGGTTGAGTGACGATCGGGCTGCAACAAGATCTGCATATACATCAGTTGATATGCTGTTTTTGTGAGAGATTTCCAAAAGTTGGATTTTCTGTAAAAGCCCATCAATCTGACCCTGTCTCTGATTCTTGAGATAGGACCCTAATTGTATACATTTGCCACGTATCACACACTTATGGGCTTCCCAAGTGATAAGACTTGATACCTCAGGGGAGACGTTGGTTGCTATATACATATCTAAGGTGTTTTCTAATTGAGTTTTGCAATAGGGATCATAGAGGAGCGATTGATTAAATCTCCAAGAGCGGAAGGTAGGATAGGAGGCACCCAACGTCAGGTCTAAACGAGTTGGCGCATGATCTGACCAAATTGTCGGGTCTATAGAGGCGTCATGCACCAACTGAAGGTAGCTATGGTCTATAAGGATATAGTCAATCCTAGAATAATAGCGATGAGGAACAGAGTAATGTGTAAAGTCTAATCAGTTGGGTGGAGTATTCTCCAAACGTCAGACAGCTGGTGAGTGTGGAGCAGGCGCCTCAGTCATCTCGAAAGATGGGTTGAAACGGAGGAGGAGCCAGAGGAGACATCAAGCTGAGGGTCAAGTGCCCAATTAAAATCCCCCCCTACAATTAACACACCTTGTTTGAGAGAGTCAATAGTATCTAGGATCTTTTCCAGAAACATTAATTGACCTAGGTTGGGGGCATAGATATTTACAATAGTAAAAGTAGTGTTGAATATGGTGCAAATGAACATAAGGCACCTCCCATTCTCCAAACGGTGGACTGCGCTTACAGAAATGGGCAAATGAGTAGCGAACAAAGTCGCTACCCCCTTAGATTTTGAGAGAGGGTAGTTACTGTAATAGGCGAAAGAAAAAAATCTATTCTTGAGTTGGGGCGAGGATAAAGAGTGATGGAAGTGTGTCTCTTGGACCAGTACTATATCTGCACTGTCAGCTCGGAAGGAGCGAAGGGTTTGAGATTTTTTTTCGGGGATGTTGAGACCCCTTGCATTAATTGAGATCAATCGGAGTGTAGGGGCCATAAGGGCATAGTGTTAGCAAATTCGAACAGCAAAATAGGACGGATCAGGGAGACAGAAAATAAAAGAGAAGTAAGAAAACAAAAGGAAGAGAAGACGAAGAGCAGACAGCTAGAGAAAGGAAAGAAACGCAGAGAAACAGAACTAGAAAAAAAACAGTAAAGCCTTGGAAGTAAGGCAAAAAACCCCCGCCTCTGGACAAAGAGGGTTCCGTTAAGGATCCCATGTCTCGGAGATCAAAAAAATTGGCGGTGGGGGGCACACTAGGGGTACGTGTGCCTCGACCTCCACTACATTGGTGGTTAACTTGGAAAAATAAAAATGCAGATTGTGATTAACAATAATAAACATTTTTAAACAAACATTGCCCTCAACAAACCTGTGAAAAAATGTCATAGTCAATCAATCTAGGGCAGAAGGAACCTAAACACTCTTTCCGGGCAAGAGAACAGTCTGAAGACCAGAAGTAGTTTCAAACAGGGAACCTCGAGGAGACAAGTCGCCCTCGAGTGGCGTACCCACACAGACTTCACAGTGAGTATAAGAAAAAAAACAACCACATACACATGCAAAAAAGAAATAACCATTGCAATGGACAGCCTAGAAACAGGTATGTAGTCAAGAGGCATCACATAAAAATCTAGAGGTTATACCATAAATGAGGTGAACATTGTAGGATGGCATCTAATGAAGTCCTGGCGAGGTGGGTCAAGCCCGTATGTGAGAGCAAGAAAAAACATTAAAAAAAAGAGAAATCAAGGGCTATCAAGTGGGGTCACATGCCAGAGTGGCTTCCTCAGTGGTGGGCATTTTCTTTAAATGTGGAACTTGTTGCCATCTTGATTTTTTAGCAAAGCCGGATCGGGCAAGCGGAATGCTTGCCAATCAGGAAGGGTGATGGCTTCCAGACCCAACATATAGCAGAAGGCAGGGAGATCAGCCGGGGACTGGAGAGAATGAAACTTGCCAGCATGAGTGACTTGGATGGAGAACGGGAAGCCCCACCTATACTTCAGATTCGCTTTGCGTAATGCTTCCGTTAAAGGTTTCACCAGCCTCCTCTGTTGGAACATTCTCCACGAAAGATCCTGAAATATCTGTATTCTGACTCCGTTGAACTCAATTCCCTCCAACTCCCGAACCTTGCGGAGGATCATCTCCCTTTGCGAGAAGTAATGGAGCCTGCAGATGACATCTCTCGGTCGATCAGAAGCAGATCCTTTCGGTCGGAATGATCTGTGAGCTCGATCAAAGGTGATGGAATCCTTAGGATCAAGACTCAAAAGTTCCCCAAAGAATTTGTTGAGCGCGTCAATGAGACCCGTCGAGGGGACCGATTCAGGAAGACCGCGGACCCTGATGTTGTTACGACATCCTCTGTTGTCTAGATCTTCCAGTTTATTGTGGATAGCCTGCATGTCCGATGCCTGTTGGGAGATGACTTCGTGGAGGTGAGCGATTTGATCATCTACGGACTCCTTCTCCTCTTCTAATGTCACCACTCTGGCTCCCAGGTGTTTAATATCTGATTGTACTGGGGCGATCTGGGTCTGAAGCGAGTCCTGCAAGCGAGACTCAAGCGCCTGTATATCTTGCTTGGTGGGTAGAGAGCGGACGTGCGCTAGAATTTCTCCAATTTCACTACGTAGTTGACATATTTGAGCTTGGAAGTTCCCGGGAGGAGGGGCGTGAGCCATGGTGGGCAAGGGAGGCGTGTCAGTCTCCAGGTTGGAGGAAGGGGAATCCGGGAGTTTTGTGACAGAGAGAAATGAGCGGAGGTTAGATCTGGGGGGAACAACATGTTTAGCTCATGAACCCTTCCCTTGTGAACTCCATCTGCCCCTGCCCATTAGAAGAGTGGAGAGGATAGGGTCATTGTGTTATTCAACATCAAAACTCGTATGAGGGGTCAAGGAACATAGCCCCTGTCAGCGGCAAGGCATGTCGATCAGGAGAGCTTCACATATGGCATCGGAGGGCTGATGCCCACAGCGTGTGGTGCCTCCCTACAATATGGAAGGCTATAGGCACGTCAGAGCAGTAAAGCTTGGGTGAACCCACAGGAGTGGCAGTCGTGAGTGCAGGGGGAGCTCCAGAGGGACTTAACAGGTAGTCAGCAATGCTGCATAACAGGGAGGGCCACTGATAACTGCAATAGGTACAAGGTGGCGACCCTGTTAATGTAAGGTATTCAGGTCAAATGGTAATACCTAAGTATGGCATAATTACAATACATATGGTCAGAGGGCAGCCAGATATATATTATAAGGGCTAGACAGAGTTAATGGACAGAAATATCTTACGAAACAAACAGGGTCTGTAGTGTTGAGGCAGTCAATGACTGCAGTGTAAATGCACAGTAACTGCAGCTCCCTGTCTGCAGTGTCAGGACAGACATGTACTGACGCCGGCACCTCCAGGTCAGGCAGGGGAGCAGCAGACTTGTCAATCTCCCCGCTGGGGGATCAGATGAGCGTGGAGCAGGGTCCGGGGTCCAGCAGCCGCCAGGAGCAGGAGGGAGCCGAGGCTGGAGGCCGGTATCACGTGAGGGCAGGTCGCCAGCTTGAGCAGGCTGAGCCGCTGGTGTCCAGCACGGCGGGCATAGCGTCCACACCAGGAGGCAAGCGGACCACCGCTCCGGCGGGATAGCGCAGTGTGGCAGCGATGGAGGGCTCCTAGGCAGTGTGCGCTGCAGGGTGAAGTCAGCAGCGCGGGATGTGGTCCGGGCTACAACGAGCGGAAGGTGAGGCCAACGGGGTCACCGAGTGGGGGTTCGGGGGAAGAGTCAAAAATCCAGGTCCCGGCTTGGGTGAGGGAGGTAGGCCGCAACCCCCAAAGAGGCCTAGTGCCTCTCCCGCCTCCGCAAACACTACCTCCGGGGGGATAAGCAGTGGGTGCACCCAGGGGATAGACTGGAGTGGCTTATTCAGCAGAAGTTAGATGGATTTGGGGCAATAAGGTAGCTGTAATTGCAGGAGCTCTGCAGAGGGACAGCTTCTCCGGATGGCCGCCAAGCCACGCCCCTCGGTTCCTCTAGTTTTAATATTGATTTCCACCCTTTATAGTAAATAACCCTATACTATAAACTGACTGCAAGAAACTGCATTTCTATGATCAACACCAGTAACATTATTTTGTATATCAGTGGCCTTGGATGACAATCTGATCTATTGCAGTCCCAGTCTGAGCATCATTCAGCAAGCACCTCAGCCTCATACCATGTGTACCCAGCCAAAAGAACTAAAATGTTCACCTTAAAAGGAAAAGTACCTTATAAATAAATATCAACTGAAATTATATTTAACTGACCATTCCATCCACTTCCAACTTGCAAGGATTGTAGTCAACTGCAAGAGATCCCGAACTCTTTTCTTTCCCAATAGGACAATACGGATTGACAGTTTTCAGGCGGTGTAAAATGACAGTTAGGAGCTGATTGCTTGGTACTTTGGGGTAGATGTACTAAGCAGTGATGAGAGTGGAGAAGTGTTACGCACACCAGTGCTTACAGGAGTATACCGGTGTATGAACAGAGAGGGAAGCGAAGCAAACGAACTCACAGACAGTATAACATAACATACACAGGAGGTGATGGAATAACTAATAAACACAAAGTGAACGGAGAAGCCCAAAGGCTCAGGAATTGGGTGTCTCCCTAGTGTCAGGAATGCTCAGATGGAATAGAGCGGACAATGAAGCGATGTGTAGTGATTTAACATGTGGAGCACCTGAAATGATGTTGCTAAGAGCAACAGAAAAACCCCCAAAAGGTTACCAACGGGTGTGGGAATAAACTCCTTGGTCAGAGATAGAAATATAGACACAAGGAGAGTATCCACAATCCTAACCCCCACTTGCAGGGCACAGGTTCAGCTTACTGCCACTAAACTGACACCTGGACGCCCTGCACAGTGAGGGAGGATTAAGCAAGCAGGTCTGAGAGTACAGCCGCAAACCTGCTGGGTTCACAGAATAGCAAAAGAACCCCAGCAGGTCAAACAACTGATTCCAGTCTTACTGCTAGGTCTGGATTGGCAGAATGAAGTACCGAATCCCAAGGCCTATTCGCAGTAAGCAACAAGTAAATACAAAGTCACACAGTACTAGCTAACTCTCTGGAACTGACTAACAAACAAAGATTCAGCAGCATTTGCCTAGCCTGAGAGGATGGTTTATATAGCAGGTGCTGTCCACGACCCACTCAGACCTCACAGACTGTGAGCACAAAACCAGCGCCGGATTCCCTGCCGTGCACAGAGCCTGTAACCACTACACAGTAAAAACCCGGACCGGAGTATCAGCTGCGCTCAGGTTACTTCGCTAACACTTGCCTCCCGGTTGCCATGGCGACGTGGCAGCACAGAGCAGGAGATCCTAACAGTACCCCCCCTCTGACGAGGGGTCAAAGAACCCCTACCACCGGGTTTATCGGGGAACTGCGAGAAGAAAGAGCGTATCAGTCTGGGGGCATGAAGGTCACAACTGCGCACCCACGACCGCTCCTCCGGGCCATCCCGCTTCCAGTGCACCAAAAATGACAGCCGACCCCGAACCATCTTGGAGTCAAGAACCCTTTCAACCACAAACTCCCTCTGACCCCGTATCAGAAGAGGAGAAGGTCTTCCACTGGAAGAAGGATTACTAACCGCCAGTTTTAAAAGGGAACAATGAAATGTTTTATTGATACCCAATGAACGGGGCAGAACTAACTGAAATGCCACCGGATTGATAACCCTGGTGATCTTATAAGGGCCGATGAACCGGGGGCCAAACTTATGAGATGGCTGTCTCAACTTCAAATTCTTGGTGGACAACCAGACGAAGTCTCCTAATTTGAAGCTGCAGGGTCTTCTCCGCTTATCAAAAACCCTTTTGGTCACTAATGACACAGACACAAGGGCTTTCTTCACTTTCCTCCAAATACCCCTAAGGACCGAAACAACAGAGGAACCACCAGACGTGGAATCCAGGGGGTCAAAAGAATTGGCTTTAGGATGATGCCCATACACACAAAGGAAGGGAGAGATCCCTGTAGCAGAGTGAGCCGCGTTGTTATAGGCAAACTCCGCCATGGACAGATGAGCAACCCAGTCAGTATGACACTTGGAGACATAACACCTGAGGAACTGCTCCAAGGACTGGTTCACCCTCTCAGTCTGCCCATTAGACTGTGGATGGTAGCCTGACGACAAGCTCACAGAAATCTGGAGATCAGAACAAAATGCCCTCCAGAATTTGGCCACAAACTGGGATCCACGGTCAGAGACCACATCAAGTGGCAACCCGTGGAGGCGCACAACATGCTGCATAAATAACTCAGACAGGCGTCTGGCCGATGGCAACCCAACCAGTGGAACGAAATGCGCCATCTTCGAAAACCTGTCAACGACAACCCAAATGGCTGTCATCCCCGAGGATTTGGGCAAGTCCACCACAAAATCCATGGAAATGTGGGTCCATGGCTTAGACGGAATAGAGAGTGGATGTAATGGGCCGACAGGAACACCTCTAGGAGTTTTATTTCGGGCACAAACGTCACATGCCCGAACCCACTGATCCACATCCCTAGCCACCGAGGGCCACCACACCGCCCTAGACAGCAACTCCCGAGTTCTGGCAATACCCGGATGCCCTGCCGACCTCTTGGCATGGAATTCCAGGAACACTCGCTGTCTTAACCTAGGAGGCACAAACAAGAGACCTACCGGAAGGTCTGGAGGAGCCTGCTCCTGTGCTCTAAGGACTAATGACAAGAGGTCCTGGGTAATGCCCACTTTAATACATGATGGGGACACAATGGGCAATGGCTCCTCGGTGGTCTCTTGAACTGGAGCAAAACTCCGCGAGAGCGCATCAGCCTTGATGTTTTTTGACCCAGGGCGATATGTTATCAAAAAATTAAAGCGAGCAAAAAACAAAGCCCATCGTGCCTGCCTGGCATTGAGCCGCTTCGCTGACTCTAAATATGCCAGATTCTTATGGTCGGTGAGAATTGAGACCACAAACTTAGCCCCCTCAAGCCAGTGTCTCCACTCCCCGAGTGCATCCTTTATAGCCAACAATTCCCGGTTACCCACATCATAATTCATCTCGGCAGACGAAAATTTACGGGAAAAGTAAGCACAGGGACGAAGGCGATTATCAGACACCCCCATCTGAGAGAGCACTGCCCCAATACCTATCTCAGAGGCATCCACTTCTACCACAAAAGGACGCTCTGGATCTGGGTGTCGCAGCACCTTGGCCAAGACAAATGCCCTTTTGAGACGGGCAAAGGCCGCTTTGGCCTCACAAGACCAGTGAGCAACATCCGCCCCTTTCTTAGTGAGTTCCACCAAGGGGGCCACTATAGACGAAAATCCAGCGATAAACCGTCTATAAAAATTCGCAAAGCCCAAAAAACGCTGAAGCGCCTTCAAACTAGTGGGCTGCACCCAATCCAGGACTGCCTGTACCTTAGAACCCTCCATTTGGAAACCTTCTGAGGAGATAATATACCCTAGAAATGCGATTTTCTGGACTTCAAACTCGCACTTCTCCTGCTTCGCCCCAAGCTGGTGGTCTCTGAGTTTCTGGAGGACTAAGCGTACATGCTTCCGATGTTCCTCCAGGGAATGAGAGAAGATTAGGATGTCATCTAGATAAACAACTAAGAATCTATCCAAATATTCCCTGAGCACATCGTTCATGAATTCCTGGAAGACTGCCAAGGCATTAGAGAGCCCAAAAGGCATCACCAAATATTCATAATGCCCTGAGTGGGTATTAAAGGCAGTCTTCCATTCATCCCCCTCTCTTATTCGGATTAGATTGTAAGCACCGCGTAGGTCAATCTTAGAAAAAATGGTGGCAGTACGAAGCTGGTCAAACAAAACCGAAATGAGAGGCAGTGGGTACGAGTTTTTAATCGTGATACGGTTTAATTCCCTGAAGTCGATGCAGGGTCGCAACGAACCGTCCTTTTTACCCACGAAAAAGAACCCCGACCCAACTGGGGACTGTGAGGGTCTGATAAATCCCTTAGCCAAGTTCTCCTGAATGTACTCTGCCATAGCCTGAGTCTCAGGACGTGACAGGGAGTACAACCTGCTCTTGGGAAGCTTAGCATCCGGCAACAAATCAATGGCACAGTCATAGGGGCGATGGGGAGGTAGTACCTCCGCAACTTTTTTGGAGAACACATCCGCAAAATCTGCATAACATCCTGGCAATCCTGGCAAACTTAGTTGCGAGAGCCTGACTGGAAGGCTCAAGCAACTCCTGAAACAATCACTACCCCAACTAAGAATCTCCCCAGAGACCCAGTCAAATTGAGGGTTATGGGCCCTTAACCAGGGTAACCCCAAAACCAATGGGGCAAAAGAACAGACAGTCACATAAAAAGACAATTTTTCAGAGTGTGTGGCTCCAATAAACAAAGGAATTTGGCTGGTGCAGGAGGTAATTTTACCCTGGGACAATGGTTCCCCGTTTAACCCACAGATCTCAATCTCTGATGCCAAAGGTACTGAGGGAACAGAGTGTTCCAGGGCGAATTGACGGTCCATGAAAACCCCATCGGCCCCACTGTCAACAAAGGCCTCAGTCTTGACAGTTTGACCGAGGATCTCCAAAGTCACCGGAATGAGAAAAGTCTTTTTAGGAAATTCTGACTTCTGGCTTGACAGGATATTTCCCATCACCCTCAGGCCGTGAAGTTTTCCGTTTTTTCTGGGCATGATACTACAACATGACCTTTATTCCCACAGTACAAACACAAACCCTGCTGTCTCCTCCGCGTCTTCTCACGCGAGGAGAGGCGGGTAGCCCCAATCTGCATAGGCTCCTCAGAATATTCCTCAGAGTCTGAGGTTCCCTTGGGAAAAAAGGAAACTGCGGTCTCCCTTTCAAGCCTACGCTCTCTCAGCCGTCTATCCACCCGGATGGATAACTGCATGAGCTGATCTAAGCTATCAGGCGAGGGATATTGTACCAGTTGGTCCTTTATCTGGTCAGAAAGGCCCCTTTGGTACTGGTTTCTCAGGGCTGGGTCATTCCACTGGGTATCATGAGCCAACCTCCGAAACTCCGTACTATAAACCTCAGCTGGCCGTCGCCCTTGCTTAAGAACCGTAATCTGAGCTTCGGCTGAAGCCATCTTGTCAGGGTCATCATACAAAATGCCCAGTGCCGTAAAAAAAGCATCAACACTTTTAAGCGACGGACAGTCAGGCTGTAACCCATATGCCCAGACCTGTGGGTCTCCTTGTAGCAAGGAAATCACCATGCCCACCCGCTGAATCTCCGACCCAGAAGACTGGGGCCTAAGCCTGAAATATAGCTTACAGCTCTCCTTGAAACAAAAGAACTGCGAGCGATCTCCAGAAAAACGATCCGGGAGATTTACTTTCGGCTCCTTAACCCCTGAACTTGCCGCTGCTGCTGCGGGAGCTCCGCTAGCGGCCTGCGGGGTGTTCATTTTAATGGACATCTCATTAAATTGTCGAGTCAGGACCTGCACCTGATCGACCACCTGTTGCAAAGTATTTTGAGGGGTATGCTCCATATTTCCACAAAATTTCAACAGGAGTAGGGCTGCTGAATATGTTACGCACACCAGTGCTAACAGGAGTATACCGGTGTATGAACAGAGAGGGAAGCGAAGCAAACGAACTCACAGACAGTATAACATAACATACACAGGAGGTGATGGAATAACTAATAAACACAAAGTGAACGGAGAAGCCCAAAGGCTCAGGAATTAGGTGTCTCCCTAGTGTCAGGAATGCTCAGATGGAATAGAGCGGACAATGAAGCAACGTGTAGTGATTTAACATGTGGAGCACCTGAAATGATGTTGCTAAGAGCAACAGAAAAAACCCCAAAGGGTTACCAACGGGTGTGGGAATAAACTCCTTGGTCAGAGATAGAAATATAGACACAAGGAGAGTATCCACAATCCTAACCCCCACTTGCAGGGCACAGGTTCAGCTTACTGCCACTAAACTGACACCTGGACGCCCTGCACAGTGAGGGAGGATTAAGCAAGCAGGTCTGAGAGTACAGCCGCAAACCTGCTGGGTTCACAGAATAGCAAAAGAACCCCAGCAGGTCAAACAACTGACTCCAGTCTTACTGCTAGGTCCGGATTGGCAGAATGAAGTACCGAATCCCAAGGCCTATTCGCAGTAAGCAACAAGTAAATACAAAGTCACACAGTACTAGCTAACTCTCTGGAACTGACTAACAAACAAAGATTCAGCAGCATTTGCCTAGCCTGAGAGGATGGTTTATATAGCAGGTGCTGTCCACGCCCCACTCAGACCTCACAGACTGTGAGCACAAAACCAGTGCCGGATTCCCTGCCGTGCACAGAGCCTGTAACCACTACACAGTAAAAACCCGGACCGGAGTATCAGCTGCGCTCAGGTTACTTCGCTAACACTTGCCTCCCGGTTGCCATGGCGACGTGGCAGCACAGAGCAGGAGATCCTAACAAGAAATAAGCCAGTGGAGAAGTTGCCCATGGCAACCAATCAGCTGCTCTGTATACTTTTATAGTATGCAAATTATAAATGTTATGCCAATGCTGATTGGTTGCCATGGGCAAATTCTCCACTGGCTCAGTTCTCCACTGTTACCACCCTTTGGGGTATATTCAATTAGGGCCGGATCAATTCCGACATGCCTTTGACCTCACTTGCTGGAGCCGGGTGGACGTTGCCGCGAGCGGGGCGGCTGTGACACATCCTCCTGCAGCGCTGTGCTGTAGCGCTGCTCTCCCCTGTCTGCCCGCTGCTCTCCCCCGTCTCCCTGCAGCTCTCCCCCCTCTCCTCCTCTAAGGTCCCTCATCTCAGTCCGACATTTTTTTATGTCGAATAAAAATAGCCTGGACTGAATAGGTCAAATCACAATTCGACTTTAAAAAGTCAAAAACTGCCGTCTTTTCGACAGACGGCAGCTTTCGACCCTAATTGAATATACCCCTTTATCTCTCTCCAAACTATAATAACTCTCGCCCCTCTCTATCTGCTAACACACTCTCAGCCATACAGTGGTTCTCAAGCAATGGATGTTGATCAGCCAAACTTAATTGATCTTATTTTTGAACCCTCTTAGACTGCTTTATTCTAAACTTGTATGAACTCATTGAATATAATTTCAATGCAATTATTGTATTTGTGAATATTTGTGTATATATTTTTCCATCTCCAGGCAGCTTTAATGCCCTCATGCAACTTTTACTACACTATTTATTTTATCTTTCTTCCTTCTGTGGTTTTACCAATGCCTTTATATATATTTTATAAGGTCTGATCAGTACATCGTCATAGCAAAATGTGGATAGGGTCTGCTGTATCCTCCAATGCCCCCTCTTCTGAGAGCAGTGTGGGGGGGTGACCTGGTATTGCCGGGCCCCTCTCTCATCCGAAACCCACCACAGCTGCACCCCCTGTAGCTCGGCTACTGGCCTTATATCCCGGTGCCCGAGTTGTTCATTTCTTTGGTTGTTTTCAGAAAACATATGCGTCCACAGAACAAAGCTAAGCTGTATTGTATTGCTGGGCAATGAGAATGAACACATCTGCCAAGTTGTTACGATGAAATTAGAGTACAGCACAAAAGAAGATAAAGTCATATTTTTCTGCACACATAAATCCATAAATGGAAGTTTTCTGAAGATAACTGACATACCTGCCAATATGGCCCAGTTCTCCTGGGACTCATTGTTCTACTCCCCTTCCCCATGTTTCCCCTATTGAATTAATATGTACTGAATTAGATGTTCTCTAACCTAAAAAATGTGTAGCTTTATTGTAGCTAGCACAATGGTCTGTACACACTAGACATTGTGTTATGTTACTGCTCTACATCTCGTTGGGAATCAATTCTTTAGTTCCGGCATGGACAAAACTATTCTATACAGAGAGTTATTCAGCAAAAACCGACACCCACTGGAATCTGTACAATTACAATGCCCCATTCGGATGAAGATGGCAAGTGGCCCATAAAACGCAGATTTGGTAGTAGAAACTTCTGTATTATTAACCAGATGAATTGATGGAACCAATAATATCTATTTAAGATCTGATTTACATCTGGAAAACTGGGAACTACTCTATGTTTTTGAAAACATCATTACTTCATCAGCATCTCTCTATCAGTCACTTCAATGCACAGACCTGATTGTTGAACCACTGTCCACTTCTCTACCTACGTTATAGGAGTTGAACTCAACGTGGTCCCACTTTTGGCAGGTCCAAAGTCCAAAGAGGCTTCGTCTCTCCTCTGAGGAAGCTACACAGATGTATACTACTGATATTAATGATGGCTGAGAGTACTTTTCCCCAAAGTTAGGTCTGGGCTAATTATTACAATAGGTTGTTTCTCTGTGCAACAGCTTTTTACATGTGATTTCATTTTCTTTTCTTTTTTTTTTTATTAGTGAATGAAAATACATTTTGGAAGAGCAAACAAAGGACGGTGTTATCACAGTGTTGTCCTAAACCCATCCTACATTTGAACATAGAGGACGTGGTCAGTTACACCCTTTCTGAGGGGGAAAGAGCATGATAACAGGAGCTCTGGGATGCTCCACTAAGGAAAGGGTGTAACACATATCATCTGCACACTAAAGGAATATGAGCCACACCAGATGCATTCCTTCTGGTCAGTGCTGGCCTCTCAGCTCCAAGAAAGTTTCTGAATTATTAAGTTTAATATAATGGATTCTGAAGGCCACCATGGTATGTGCCTGCCTGATAATCCCTAGTACTACAGCTATATTCTTCCCTAAATAGTATATCCCCAGTACATATGTGTTGGTAATATTGAGTGCACTACTGCTGCTCTACTTTCATGATGCTCCTTTACTGAAGGATCTGTCATTTACTAGAGATGAGCGCCTGAAATTTTTCGGGTTTTGTGTTTTGGTTTTGGGTTCGGTTCCGCGGCCGTGTTTTGGGTTCGAACGCGTTTTGGCAAAACCTCACCGAATTTTTTTTGTCGGATTCGGGTGTGTTTTGGATTCGGGTGTTTTTTTCAAAAAACACAAAAAAACAGCTTAAATCATAGAATTTGGGGGTCATTTTGATCCCAAAGTATTATTAACCTCAAAAACCATAATTTACACTCATTTTCAGTCTATTCTGAATACCTCACACCTCACAATATTATTTTTAGTCCTAAAATTTGCACCGAGGTCGCTGTGTGAGTAAGATAAGCGACCCTAGTGGCCGACACAAACACCGGGCCCATCTAGGAGTGGCACTGCAGTGTCACGCAGGATGTCCCTTCCAAAAAACCCTCCCCAAACAGCACATGACGCAAAGAAAAAAAGAGGCGCAATGAGGTAGCTGTGTGAGTAAGATTAGCGACCCTAGTGGCCGACACAAACACCGGGCCCATCTAGGAGTGGCACTGCAGTGTCACGCAGGATGTCCCTTCCAAAAAACCCTCCCCAAACAGCACATGACGCAAAGAAAAAAAGAGGCGCAATGAGGTAGCTGTGTGAGTAAGATTAGCGACCCTAGTGGCCGACACAAACACCGGGCCCATCTAGGAGTGGCACTGCAGTGTCACGCAGGATGTCCCTTCCAAAAAACCCTCCCCAAACAGCACATGACGCAAAGAAAAAAAGAGGCGCAATGAGGTAGCTGACTGTGTGAGTAAGATTAGCGACCCTAGTGGCCGACACAAACACCGGGCCCATTTAGGAGTGGCACTGCAGTGTCACGCAGGATGTCCCTTCCAAAAAACCCTCCCCAATCAGCACATGATGCAAAGAAAAAGAAAAGAAAAAAGAGGTGCAAGATGGAATTGTCCTTGGGCCCTCCCACCCACCCTTATGTTGTATAAACAAAACAGGACATGCACACTTTAACCAACCCATCATTTCAGTGACAGGGTCTGCCACACGACTGTGACTGATATGACGGGTTGGTTTGGACCCCCCCCAAAAAAGAAGCAATTAATCTCTCCTTGCACAAACTGGCTCTACAGAGGCAAGATGTCCACCTCATCTTCACCCTCCGATATATCACCGTGTACATCCCCCTCCTCACAGATTATCAATTCGTCCCCACTGGAATCCACCATCTCAGCTCCCTGTGTACTTTGTGGAGGCAATTGCTGCTGGTCAATGTCTCCGCGGAGGAATTGATTATAATTCATTTTAATGAACATCATCTTCTCCACATTTTCTGGATGTAACCTCGTACGCCGATTGCTGACAAGGTGAGCGGCGGCACTAAACACTCTTTCGGAGTACACACTTGTGGGAGGGCAACTTAGGTAGAATAAAGCCAGTTTGTGCAAGGGCCTCCAAATTGCCTCTTTTTCCTGCCAGTATAAGTACGGACTGTGTGACGTGCCTACTTGGATGCGGTCACTCATATAATCCTCCACCATTCTATCAATGTTGAGAGAATCATATGCAGTGACAGTAGACGACATGTCCGTAATCGTTGTCAGGTCCTTCAGTCCGGACCAGATGTCAGCATCAGCAGTCGCTCCAGACTGCCCTGCATCACCGCCAGCGGGTGGGCTCGGAATTCTGAGCCTTTTCCTCGCACCCCCAGTTGCAGGAGAATGTGAAGGAGGAGATGTTGACAGGTCGCGTTCCGCTTGACTTGACAATTTTGTCACCAGCAGGTCTTTCAACCCCAGCAGACTTGTGTCTGCCGGAAAGAGAGATCCAAGGTAGGCTTTAAATCTAGGATCGAGCACGGTGGCCAAAATGTAGTGCTCTGATTTCAACAGATTGACCACCCGTGAATCCTTGTTAAGCGAATTAAGGGCTCCATCCACAAGTCCCACATGCCTAGCGGAATCGCTCCGTGTTAGCTCCTCCTTCAATGTCTCCAGCTTCTTCTGCAAAAGCCTGATGAGGGGAATGACCTGACTCAGGCTGGCAGTGTCTGAACTGACTTCACGTGTGGCAAGTTCAAAGGGCATCAGAACCTTGCACAACGTTGAAATCATTCTCCACTGCGCTTGAGACAGGTGCATTCCACCTACTATATCGTGCTCAATTGTATAGGCTTGAATGGCCTTTTGCTGCTCCTCCAACCTCTGAAGCATATAGAGGGTTGAATTCCACCTCGTTACCACTTCTTGCTTCAGATGATGGCAGGGCAGGTTCAGTAGTTTTTGGTGGTGCTCCAGTCTTCTGTATGTGGTGGCTGTACGCCGAAAGTGTCCCGCAATTCTTCTGGCCACCGACAGCATCTCTTGCACGCCCCTGTCGTTTTTTAAAAAATTCTGCACCACCAAATTCAAGGTATGTGCAAAACATGGGACGTGCTGGAATTTGCCCATATTTAATGCACACACAATATTGCTGGCGTTGTCCGATGCCACAAATCCACAGGAGAGTCCAATTGGGGTAAGCCATTCCGCGATGATCTTCCTCAGTTGCCGTAAGAGGTTTTCAGCTGTGTGCGTATTCTGGAAACCGGTGATACAAAGCGTAGCCTGCCTAGGAAAGAGTTGGCGTTTGCGAGATGCTGCTACTGGTGCCGCCGCTGCTGTTCTTGCGGCGGGAGTCCATACATCTACCCAGTGGGCTGTCACAGTCATATAGTCCTGACCCTGCCCTGCTCCACTTGTCCACATGTCCGTGGTTAAGTGGACATTGGGTACAGCTGCATTTTTTAGGACACTGGTGACTCTTTTTCTGAGGTCTGTGTACATTTTCGGTATCGCCTGCCTAGAGAAATGGAACCTAGATGGTATTTGGTACCGGGGACACAGTACCTCCAACAAGTCTCTAGTTGGCTCTGCAGTAATGATGGATACCGGAACCACGTTTCTCACCACCCAGGATGCCAAGGCCTCAGTTATCCGCTTTGCAGTAGGATGACTGCTGTGATATTTCATCTTCCTCGCAAAGGACTGTTGAACAGTCAATTGCTTACTGGAAGTAGTACAAGTGGGCTTACGACTTCCCCTCTGGGATGACCATCGACTCCCAGCGGCAACAACAGCAGCGCCAGCAGCAGTAGGCGTTACACGCAAGGATGCATCGGAGGAATCCCAGGCAGGAGAGGACTCGTCAGAATTGCCAGTGACATGGCCTGCAGGACTATTGGCATTCCTGGGGAAGGAGGAAATTGACACTGAGGGAGTTGGTGGGGTGGTTTGCGTGAGCTTGGTTACAAGAGGAAGGGATTTACTGGTCAGTGGACTGCTTCCGCTGTCACCCAAAGTTTTTGAACTTGTCACTGACTTATTATGAATGCGCTGCAGGTGACGTATAAGGGAGGATGTTCCGAGGTGGTTAACGTCCTTACCCCTACTTATTACAGCTTGACAAAGGGAACACACGGCTTGACACCTGTTGTCCGCATTTCTGGTGAAATACCTCCACACCGAAGAGCTGATTTTTTTGGTATTTTCACCTGGCATGTCAACGGCCATATTCCTCCCACGGACAACAGGTGTCTCCCCGGGTGCCTGACTTAAACAAACCACCTCACCATCAGAATCCTCCTGGTCAATTTCCTCCCCAGCGCCAGCAACACCCATATCCTCCTCATCCTGGTGTACTTCAACACTGACATCTTCAATCTGACTATCAGGAACTGGACTGCGGGTGCTCCTTCCAGCACTTGCAGGGGGCGTGCAAATGGTGGAAGGCGCATGCTCTTCACGTCCAGTGTTGGGAAGGTCAGGCATCGCAACCGACACAATTGGACTCTCCTTGTGGATTTGGGATTTCGAAGAATGCACAGTTCTTTGCTGTGCTGCTTTTGCCAGCTTGAGTCTTTTAATTTTTCTAGCGAGAGACTGAGTGCTTCCATCCTCATGTGAAGCTGAACCACTAGCCATGAACATAGGCCAGGGCCTCAGCCGTTCCTTGCCACTCCGTGTCGTAAATGGCATATTGGCAAGTTTACGCTTCTCCTCCGACAATTTTATTTTAGGTTTTGGAGTCCTTTTTTTTCTGATATTTGGTGTTTTGGATTTGACATGCTCTGTACTATGACATTGGGCATCGGCCTTGGCAGACGACGTTGCTGGCATTTCATCGTCTCGGCCATGACTAGTGGCAGCAGCTTCAGCACGAGGTGGAAGTGGATCTTGATCTTTCCCTAATTTTGGAACCTCAACATTTTTGTTCTCCATATTTTAATAGGCACAACTAAAAGGCACCTCAGGTAAACAATGGAGATGGATACTAGCATACAATTATGGACTGCCTGCCGAGTGCAGACACAGAGGTAGCCACAGCCGTGAACTACCGTACTGTACTGTGTCTGCTGCTAATATAGACTGGTTGATAAAGAGATGTCTATGTAACTATGTATGTATAAAGAAGAAAGAAAAAAAAAACCACGGTTAGGTGGTATACAATTATGGACGGACTGCCTGCCGAGTGCAGACACAGAGGTAGCCACAGCCGTGAACTACCGTACTGTACTGTGTCTGCTGCTAATATAGACTGGTTGATAAAGAGATGTCGTAGTAGTATGTATGTATAAAGAAGAAAAAAAAACCACGGTTAGGTGGTATACAATTATGGACGGACTGCCTGCCGAGTGCAGACACAGAGGTAGCCACAGCCGTGAACTACCGTACTGTGTCTGCTGCGACTGGATGATAAATGATATAAAAAATATATATATATCACTACTGCAGCCGGACAGGTATATATTATATATTATATAATGACGGACCTGCTGGACACTGTCTGTCAGCAGAATGAGTTTTATTTTTATAGAATAAAAAAAACAACAACACACAAGTGAAGTCACACGACGAGTGTTTAACTTTTTCAGGCAATCACAATATAAGTATACTACTAACTATACTGGTGGTCAGTGTGGTCAGGTCACTGGTCAGTCACACTGGCAGTGGCACTCCTGCAGCAAAAGTGTGCACTGTTTAATTTTAATATAATATTATGTACTCCTGGCTCCTGCTATAACCTATAACTGGCACTGCAGTGCTCCCCAGTCTCCCCCACAATTATAAGCTGTGTGAGCTGAGCAGTCAGACAGATATATAATATATATAGATGATGCAGCACACTGGGCTGAGCCTGAGCAGTGCACACAGATATGGTATGTGACTGAGTCACTGTGTGTATCGCTTTTTTCAGGCAGAGAACGGATATATTAAATAAACTGCACTGTCTGGTGGTCACTCACTATATAATATTATGTACTCCTGGCTCCTGCTATAACCTATAACTGGCACTGCAGTGCTCCCCAGTCTCCCCCACAATTATAAGCTGTGTGAGCTGAGCAGTCAGACAGATATATAATATATATAGATGATGCAGCACACTGGGCTGAGCCTGAGCAGTGCACACAGATATGGTATGTGACTGAGTCACTGTGTGTATCGCTTTTTTCAGGCAGAGAACGGATATATTAAATAAACTGCACTGTCTGGTGGTCACTCACTATATAATATTATGTACTCCTGGCTCCTGCTATAACCTATAACTGGCACTGCAGTGCTCCCCAGTCTCCCCCACAATTATAAGCTGTGTGAGCTGAGCAGTCAGACAGATATATAATATATATAGATGATGCAGCACACTGGGCTGAGCCTGAGCAGTGCACACAGATATGGTATGTGACTGAGTCA
Organism: Pseudophryne corroboree; assembly: GCF_028390025.1. Lineage (NCBI taxonomy): Eukaryota > Metazoa > Chordata > Amphibia > Anura > Myobatrachidae > Pseudophryne > Pseudophryne corroboree. The sequence goes on along the minus strand of NC_086452.1, from coordinate 430,400,816 downwards.
CTGTGTGTATCGCTTTTTTCAGGCAGAGAACGGATATATTAAATAAACTGCACTGTCTGGTGGTCACTCACTAGTAAACTCTCTGCACTCTCTACACTTCTACAGTACTCCTCCTAGTCCTAAGCTCCAGTAAATCTCTCTCTCTTATAATCTAAATGGAGAGGACGCCAGCCACGTCCTCTCCCTATCAATCTCAATGCACGTGTGAAAATGGCGGCGACGCGCGGCTCCTTATATAGAATCCGAGTCTCGCGATAGAATCCGAGCCTCGCGAGAATCCGACAGCGTCATGATGACGTTCGGGCGCGCTCGGGTTAACCGAGCAAGGCGGGAAGATCCGAGTCGCTCGGACCCGTGAAAAAAAACATGAAGTTCGTGCGGGTTCGGATTCAGAGAAACCGAACCCGCTCATCTCTATCATTTACCAAGATGACCGTTAGTTCTTCGCATGCATGGCACCTGTTGCCACTGTGTTTGGCACCTGAGGGCCACAATACTACCCGGACGTGTAGTACTCAGCTCTGTGGGGACCCTACAGTATTCTGCATATTGTTGCTACCATACATGTCCGCATGGTCTGCTGCCTACTGGTGATACTGTGAGTACAGCTGTACAATCTTTGCACTGCAATAGACCCAAGCTCCTCTTTAAGTCTAAGCTCCTCTTCTTCCTCCTGGTGTCTACTATTTATCACCTCTCTACATCACAAAACAGTACACACATATGAACAGGTTTAGGCCTAGGCACCCAGACACCCCAGACGCAATAGAGTGCTGTATGTCAGAAAAGGTAGGCTGTAGAGTGGCTCAGCACACAACATGCATACAGTAGCTGCATCAACAACAAGCTTAATTAAACTTAGAGGCTCAGAGAACTGTGCCACATGGAACTTCACAACAGAAATGCAATTTAAGAATGAAAAGCCATGTAAAATTAATATTAACCCAGGTGACAGTCCAAATCCTGATGATGTAGATAAAGCCATGTTAACCCTAGGTTTAAGAGTTGAACAACACATTTATTCTAACACACACGAGAAGAGATGTGGTTACATGACACGTGGACAGCCCTGCAGGCAGCATATAAAGATTTCTTACAAGAACGCTGTTGGATATTTAATGTACACCAGTGTTGCAACTTGCCCTGCGATTGCACATGCAGTAAGCAAGAATTGATATTAATCCCAGGAAACAGCATTGGAGAACAGTTAAGAGAATTCTAAAATACCTGAGAGGTTCATCTTCCTTGAAAATGGAATTCACCAAATTTGGAAATTCTATACTCAAATCATTTTGTGATGCGGATTGGGGAACAGATGAAGATGATCCTCATTTGTATACAGGATATTTATTTCTTCTGGCAGGCGCAACAGTAAGCCTGTCAATTAGGAAACAACCCACTGTAGCTCTATCCACCACTGAAGCCGAGCGCATATATATATATATATATATATAGAGAGAGAGAGAGAGAGGCATGGATCTGTAGTCCTAGCCAGTCCATGTTTAACCTGGCTCTGTCTAACACAGTCATAGCGGCCAGCAACAAATATATATATTTTAACTTTGTATGGGTTGCATATACACATATGCACAAATCTTTAGGATGGAAGTAATTGAGGTTAGAAGGGCAAGTATTGGGGGGCAAGCACCATTTGGGAAGTTTAAGGGGAACCATGATTCTCTGCATAAGGATCACATACAATGACTCATTTATCAAGATCTCATGGGGGTTCCTTAGTATTATTCTTTTCTATTTTTTTATTTTTATTTTTTTTCATTTGGGCAACTCTTCATAGTTTGAAGAAGCACACTAAAACTAGTTAAACCCAGCAGCCATTATTTCCAGGTTCACTGGATTTAATTTAGTGTTACAGTATATCAGATTTAGAGCTACCCTGCACTTACGGTACAACCGGTTTTGAAGCTTTAGTTGGTGGCTGCTCATTAACAGAAGGTAATTGTAAATAAACCCTGAGTACTATTTCAATGTGGTTGGGGTGGCAGAAACTGAACCATCACAAGTGCATGTAAAGAATGGGTTAATCTAGACATCAAAAAACAAACATATCCCACCAACACACTGCCATGAGCCAGAAAAGGGGACTTACATCCTACATGATAATAGTATTGCAGAGTTCTCAGTTACATACATTTGCAAACATATGGTAAGCCACCAGCCACATCAAGGATTCTCTGCTTTGGTGCTTCTACACTACACAATAATAGCACTTTGGGCCATATATTTATGAATTTCTACATTGCACGTCAACTCACCTGGAAGCACTCCAAGATCCTTCTATCTATCTATCTATCTATCTATCTATCTATCTATCTATCTATCTATCTATCTATCTATCTATCTATCTATCTATCTATCTATCTATCACATTAGGGAGTAGATTGAGGATCAGCAACTTGAATGACCCACTCCTTAGTAAATTGGTTGCCCTGTCCACCTTTAACACTGTTAAAAATTCTCACAAGGTACAGACATTATAGGGATGACAGAATTGCCATTCTGTACGCACCCAGTTGAGAATCATATATAGTGAAATGTCAAATGTCAGATTTGAACCTGCAATGTTATAAAATTAGATTATCTGGGTAATATTCAAGTGAATATGCGGTCCAAATGCAGCACAACGCGTTTTGACATCCCTATGATGTAAAAGAAAACAATGTTCCTCATTTAATTCCATGTTACGTTGACCAAGCATATCCTTGACTTAAAGGCTGCCTTTTCCTGATCCTAAACAATTTAAAATGTTAACTGAACACTGCTCATTCACACAACTAAATAAGTCTTTATGTATAGGAATAATTTTCTCATCCAATTAAAATGAAGCGCCCTCAAATATTTGTAACATCTCTTTCCTTGTGCCATATTTTTATGCACATTCAGCAAAATAGCCACTAACATGATAAAACAGAAAGCCTGATTGTTTGGCAGACAAAGGGCGACTCTCAAATTTCATAACTCTTCATTCCCAAGACAAAAGTTCTAGTCTGACTAAGACCTTTTCTTTGAACTTTACATACCATAATGAAAGGCTAAAATATGTTCCTAAATCTATCTGATAAAGAAAGCACTGAAATATAATTATTCAGAGACATTTCTGCTATTTAACCGTTGCGTTGGGAAAGAAAAATGTGACATGTTCTCTCCTAGAAGAGGTTATACTCTGCCCTACTATTGTGTTGCAAGCCAAATTTCATTAAAATCAGCAGGGTTTTTCAGCATGAGTAACCGGCGCTTAGATTTGGGTTTGGTATCCTATAGAAGATTCCATTATACCGTTCCTTGATGCAAACTAACATGTAATCAAGCGGCCTGAATACATAGTTATTACAAGTGAGCATCTCACATGGAAGTCGGTGATCGGTGATCCATTTATTTACTGAACTCATTCTTGCCAATACTTTAAAATAGTTTCCAGAAGGACACGTTGTTACCAAACATCTCAGCACATGCTGTCTGTCTAGGCAAGTATCCGTCTACTATATTCTGTGCCAATATACTGTATATATGTTTCTGTGGCAATAAAGTACATTTTTTTGTAGATTGAAAACTCAAGGATAAGGATACTGAATTAATAAATTCAAGGCATAGAAAAGGAGGAATGTACTGCTTGGGATGCAGTCACCATATTGACATTCAAATTGTCAACAATCATTATGGCGACCATACAATGTCGACAGTTATGGTGCCGACATAGTTGAAACATTGACATGGAACATTTCCGCATTATCACAATATTGGCATGTGAAATAGCAACATTCTGCAGGGAGCGGAGGGGTAGGGTTAGGGTTAGTTGCGGGATCGGAGGGTTAGCACCAGATGGAGGGTTAGGGTTACACTGTTGGAGGGGAGGAATAGGGTTAGTCATGGTGGATGAGGGGGGGGGGGGGTGTTAGGCTGTTGCAGGAGAGGGCTATGGTTAGGCATTAGGGGGAAGGTTAGGTTGGGCTGTTGGATGGGGGATATAGAGTTAGGCACTAGGGGGAGGGTTAGGCTGTTGGAGGAGAGGAATAGGGTTAGACACTAGGGGGAGGGGGAGGGTCAGTCTGTTGGAGGGGGGTATAGGGTTGGTCACTAAGGGGAGAATTAGGTTGTTGAAGGGGCGAGATAGGGTTATGCATTAGGGGGAGGGTTAGAATTGAGTTGTTGGAGGGGAGGGATGGGGTGACACTAATGGGGAGGGTTAGGATTGGGCTGTTGGAAAAGGACGAATAGGGTTCGGCACTGGGGGAGGGTTAGTATTGGGCTGTTGGAGTGGAGGGATAGGGTTCCGTACTAGGGAGAGGGCTAGGGTTGGGATGTTGGAGAAGAGGGATAGGGTTTGGCATTAGGGTGACGGTTAGGGTTGGGCTGTTACAGGAGAGGGATAGGGTTTGGCATTAGGGGGACGGTTAGGGTTGGGCTGTTACAGGAGAGGGATAGGGTTTGGCATTAGGGGGACGGTTAGGGTTGGGCTGTTACAGGAGAGGGATAGGGTTTGGCATTAGGGAGGGGGCTAGGGTTGGGATGTTGGAGAAGAGGGATAGGGTTTGGCATTAGGGGGACGGTTAGGGTTGGGCTGTTACAGGAGAGGGATAGGGTTTGGCATTAGGGGGACGGTTAGGGTTGGGCTGTTGGAGGCAGTGTTAATTTTGTCGATTAATATTTTGATTCACGATATTCGTCAACTACAGTTTATTTCAAGACTAAAATTTGACTAAACTTTAAAAAAAATGAAAACTGAGATCCACTGACTAAAACTTAACTAAGACAAAGCAAAATAAAAAGTGACTACAACTCAATTTAAAATCCTTGTCATAGGACAATGAAATTAACACTGGAAGTAGGGTTTTAAATTAAATGATATGTACTAGATATTTGCAGAAAATAAATGATGTGAAAGAAATAGGATTGTGTATTGCACTTGTGTGTTCTTACAAACGTAAGGCATTAATTTGTATATGATATAGGGGAGTACTAAGTCGGACTCAGTATGTAACACATTCTCAGCCTACTGAGCCTCGAGTACTAAACAGATAGTTATAGATAACACTGGTTGCAGGGGAGGGATAGTGTTAGGCACTAGGGGGAAGGTTAGGATTAGAGGTTAGTGCTACTCACCAATGCAGAATCTGATGACCACCAGACCAGAAGACCCCGCTGCTTCGCCTGAATTGCTTGAGCCTCTACCAGCCAAATGATCCTGTACTGCCGGGACACACAGATTTGTCAATATTCTAATCATGTAATTTCATCAGTGCCAAGATTAAGACTGTTGACATGTATGTCGTCATACTGCATGTAGACATTCCGACCATGTTGACATCATAAATGTTAAACTGATGAATGCAGACAAATTAAACCCAACCCTGCTACTCCTTTGGTCAATTTTGAGAAACAGTGAGAAGCCTTAAAACCTTGTAGTCTCCATGGAAATAGGGACAGTGGCCGTGTCGGTACAGGGACATATGACCTGGAGGGAATCTGGATTTGCAGGTCCACCAATGAAATTTATTTGCAATGCTTGATAAATATATCAGACAGCAGGCAATAGGGACTGGGTAACTAACAAATAAAGTCGGGACCAGTGATTTCTCTGTGGTATCCATCTTCTTAAATTGGAGGAAGTGGTGATAACGCATTTCTCTTGCAAAAAAGTCAGAGATAGAGATTATCCCATACCAGGGGTGGATTGGGATGGAAGCCCAGCATGGGAAATTTCATGCACTTGTTGGGGAGACACCGGGGTGGGAATTTTGCTTTGTGTTACGAGATACCAGTTTTGGGGATTAGGAGAATCAAACCTGAGACGTGGAAAAATTGCCCATAGAAACCAAACAGCTTCTAGCTAGCATTTATCAAGTGATATATATATATATATATATATATATATATATATCCTATTAGTTCCAATGGGAAACTTCTTCACTTGTACTTTCTGCACTCTTTGTAAAGTTTGATTAATTCCCCCCTTAGTCTTACAGCTGCATTGCCACCTAAGCTGCAGATAAAGTAAGTTTGCCACTTAAAATTGTCTGCAGAGGGGTGTCCCTTCTCGCAACTCCACTAAGCTGCATCATACAGCCAGGGGCAGATTGGGAACTAAAAGTGGCCCTGGAAAAATGTCATGAAGTGGCCTCATGTGGGCGGCACCAAATCAATGGTAGGCGGAACCGACACCAAAGTGGGCGGGATCAGTACACAGGGCCGCAACTAGAGGGGTGTGATATGTGCCATTGTGAAGGGTTCTGAGGGCAGCACATTTTATTATATATATACATATATATATATATATATATATATATATATATATATATATACATATAATTTTGGTTTTCATTTTTGCCAAATATTGACCAAAAAACTAAAATCACAATTTGGCCCTTTCTTCTTCCTAGATTATTATTAACCCCAATAACATTAATTTACAGTCATTTACAGTCAATTTTGACCACCTCACAGCTCACAATATGTTTAACTTTTCGACTATTTTGGTCCAAGGCTGCAGTGAGCTGGTTGGTTAAACTAAGATCAGTGGCACAAATCCACGGCACATTACACCGCACAGTATTGTCCGTTATTCACATTACTACTTAGTACCCCTCATACGTTAACTGCAGTAGAGCCCTTATATACGTTACGCCAGACGGGAGAGCCCTTATAAACATTACGCCACACAGCAGAGCCCTTATACATGTTATGCCACAAAGCAGAACCCTTAAACGTGTTACTCCACACAAAGAGAACCCTTATAAATGTTACGCCACACAGCAAAGCCTTTATACATGTAACGCCACAGCAGAGCCTTTATACATGTTACGCCAGAGAGGAGAGTATTTATACACATTATTCCAATGAGCAGTAAGAACCACACTAAAACACATAAATGACACACACACAGTTTAAATGTAAATAGCTCCTTTTGGAAGAAGTTACTGGAGCCTAGCTGTCACTGTATAGAAAAGGTGCTGCAGCTTTCCCTACCTTTACCTATTAGCAGTGCCAGGATTTGGATGGTGTGCAGTCTGTGATTTTTCTCTTGGGGCTGAAGAGTGCAGAGAGCACCAAGCAGATTGCGATGACCGGTTGTGTTGGAGCATGGCTCTCCCGTAGCCCAGTCTCCCGTTCAGTCTACTCCCTCTATTTGCTAGGATTGTGTGGAGCTTGGTCAACAGTCCACAGAGACATCGCTGGTGGCACCTCAAATGTAGTGCCGGCCGCCAGCCAATCGGGGGCTAGCTCGCAGACCAGCAGCTAGGTCCAGGAGCTCCAATTGGCTGGCAGCTGGTGCCCACCGGCGATATCTCTGTCTAAATGGCTGCCCACCATCTAAGCGGCAGCACCATACACATTGCTTCCACCTGGCCCACCGTCACCTCCCTGTTAATCCAACCCTGAAATGCCCAGCATGGCATACACATGCCTATGGTCGTGGATGCAGCGAATGGGGCGGATTGTTAAGGGAGAGAAAACAGGAGAGGGTTGTCTGGGGGCGGCATGGGTGCAGCGAATGGGGTCGGTGTGGTTTGAGTCCGTGAGGGGAGAGAAGACAGGAGAGGGTAGCCTGTGAGGGAGGGGGGGTCGCAGGTGCCATGATTGAGGGGTGGGTTGGGGCTGTGAGGGGAGAGAGAAGACAGGAGAGGGTAGCCTTTGGGGGGATGGGGGGTTGTGGGTGCAGCAAATGGGGGGGTCTGTTAGGGGAAAGAATACAGCAGAGGGTGGCTTGTGGGGGGGGGGGTCGCAGGTGCCGTGAATGGGGGGGGAGGGGTTGGGGCTGTTAGGGGAGAGAATACAGGAGAGGGTAGCTTGTGGGGGAGGGGGGGGCAGGTGACGTGAATGGGGGGGGGGGTTTGGGGCTGAGGGGTGAGAGAAGACAGGAGAGGGTAGCCTTTGATGGGAGCGGGGGTTGTGGGTACCGCAAATTGGGGCGCTGTGAGGGGAGAGAAGACAGGAGAGCGTAGCCTGGGAGGAGGGAGGGGGGGTCATGGGTGTCGTGGATGGGGGGGGCTGTGAGGGTAAAGAAGCCAGAAGAAGGTAGCCTTTGGGTGGGGAGAGGGGGGTCCGCGGGTGCGGGGGTGTTAAAGCTATGGGGGAGAGAGAACATGAGAGGGTAACCGGTGGGGAGAAGGAGAGGTCGCTGGTGCCGTGGATGGGGAGGGGGCTTGGAGCTGTGAGGGGAACCTGTGGGACTAGTGCTGTGGGAGGAAGGGAAGCGAGCAGGAAAGGAGAAGCCAGGGCGGAGAGGGGAGGATAATAAGAGAGCCGTGACTGGAGTGATAGGAAGAAGAGAGGGCAGCCACTCACTGCATGGCCATGTGTCACTCTCTCTCTCTGTGCCACGCTGTTCTGTATGGGCCGGTGCTGGAGGAGATCTGTCTCGCGAGAGGACAGCGGCTGCAGAAGCACAGAGCTCTTCCTGACAGGTCCCGAGAGGCTGCAGGAAGTATGGTGAGCGTTACAAGCTACTGGGGGCGGGGCCACATGCTGCAATCAGCCCCGCAGACCGTCCGGCCTCCCGGGGAACTTCCCGGTAACTGTAAGGGCCAATCCGGCCCTGCATACAGCCCTAGTTTTCAGCCGGCGCTGTGAAGCGAGCTATGAGAGGGAAGAGGCATATTATTATTAGTATTATTATCCTTTATTTATATAGTGCCACAAGGGTTCCGCAGCACCCAATTACAGAGTACATAAACAAATAATCAAAACAGGAAAACAGCAACTTACAGTTGATGACAATATAGGACAACACAGGGTAAATAAACATAGCTACATCAGCAGATGACACTGGAATAAACATCAGGTGGCACAAGACTGCTGGAGTTGATGCAGTTGAAGATTATTAAATAAAAAGGATAAGCACATGAGGGAAGAGGGCCGTACTCATCAGAGCTTACATTCTAAAGGGGAGGGGTAGACAGACAGGGGTGACACAAACGGGGTACATAGAGAGCGTGGAACAGAGGTTTAGGATGAGATTTGGCTGGGTTTGGTGAAGAAGTGGGTCTTGAGAGCCCGTTTGAAGTTTTGTAGAGAGGTGGAGAGTCTGAGGGGGAGAGGTAGGGAGTTCCAGAGAATTGGAGCAGCACGTGAAAAATCTTGGAGGTAGGAGGGGGAGGAAGTAATCAGTAGGCTGGAGAGTCGGCGTGCATTAGCAGAGCGAAGAGGACGGGTGGGAGTGTAAGGGGAGATAAAGTCAGAAATGTAAATGGGAGAGGAGTGGGTGAGGGCTTTGTAAGCGAGTGTGAGAAGCTTGAAATGGATTCTGAAAGGAAAGGGAAGCCAGTGAAGGTCTTGTAGGAGAGGAGAGGTGGACGTGGTGCATTTGGTGAGGAAAATGAGCCGGGCAGCAGTATTGAGGATAGATTGGAGTGGAAAGAGGTGTTTGTCAGGAATGCCAGTCAGGAGGAGATTACAGTAGTCCAGTCTGGAGATGACCAGTGAGTGGATAAGGATCTTAGTAGCGTACTGGGTCAGAAAGGGTCTGATCCTGGAAATATTTTTTAGATGAAAACGGCAGGTTTGTGAGAGGTGTTGAATGTGTGGTTTGAAGGAGAGGGAGAAGTCAAGGATTACTCCAAAACAGCGCACTTGGGGGCTAGAGACGATAGTGGTGCCATCAATAGATAATGAGATTGTAGGAGGTGAGGTTATGCGGGAGGGAGGGAAGATGATCAGCTCGGTCTTAGACATGTTAAGTTTAAGAAAGCGCTGGGACATCCAGGAAGAGGTAGCAGAGAGACAGTTGGAGATACGAGTGAGGAGAGCAGGGGAGAGGTCTGGAGAGGAAAGATAGATTTGGGTGTCATCAGCGTAGAGATGATATTGGAAATCAAAAGAGCTAATGAGCTTACCTAGTGAGGATGTATAGAGAGAGAAGAGAAGAGGACCAAGGACAGAGCCTTGGGGTACACCTACAGTTAGTGGAAGTGAGGGGGAGGTGGAGTCATGAGAGGAGAGAGAGAATGAACGGTCAGAGAGGTAGGAAGACCTCCAAGAGAGGGCAGTATCACGCAGACCAATGGACTGATGGATTTGCAGTAGGAGAGGGTGGTCCACAGTGTCAAAAGCAGCAGAGAGAGATCAAGAAGAATAAGTAGAGAGTAGTGGCCCTTAGATTTAGCAGCATGGAGGTCATTGCAGACTTTTGTAAGGGCAGTTTCAGTGGAGTGGAGAGGACGGAAGCCAGACTGGAATGGGTCAAGCAGTGAGTGTGAGGAAAGAAAGGAAGTAAGGCGGTTGTAGACAATACGCTCAAGGAGTTTGGAGGCAAAAGGGAGAAGAGAGATGGGTCGGTAGTTGGAGAGAGTGTTTGGATCAAGGGTAGGTTTTTAAGAATAGGAGAGATGAGTGCATGCTTGAAGGCAGAGGGGAAAGTGCCTGATGAGAGGGAGAGATTGAGAAGGTGGGCAAGATGGGAATAGGCAGAAGGAGAGAGGTAGCGAAGGAGGTGGGAGGGTATATGGTCAAGAGGGGAGGTGGTAAGGGGAGAGGAACGGATGAGGGCCATGACATCCTCACCAGATGCATGGGAGAAAGATATAAGAATTGGTGTGAGGGATGGGGAGGGGTGGTAAGTTATTGGAGGAGGCTGGTTGCTGATGGTCTGGTGTGATGTGATGTCCTGACGTATGGAGTCAATTTTGGATGTGAAGTAAGTGGCAAAGTCAAGAGCAGAGAGTGAGGAGAGGAGACGAGATGGAGATGGGCAGAGGAGTGAGTTGAGAGTGGCAAAGAGGCGTCGGGGGTTGGAAGACTGGGAGGAGATGAGGTTCTTGAAGTATGACTGTTTAGCAAGGGAAAAGGCAGCACTGAAGGATGAGAGCATAAGTTCGAAATGGAGGAAGTCTGCCTTAGAGCGTGATTTCCTCCAGTGTCGCTGAGCAGTACGTGAGCATTTTTGCAGATATCTGGTGCATTTGGTGTGCCAGGGTTGAAGTGTTAATTTGCGAGGGTGAATAGTGGTTGGTGGAGCAACAGAGTCAAGAGTAGAAGTAAGGGATGCATTGTATATGGAAGTGGCTTGTTCAGGGCATGAGAGAGAGAGAATAGGAGAGAGAAGTGAGTCAAACAGGGAGGAAAGGAATGTGGTGCCAATAGCCTCAATGTTACGCTTAGTGATGGTAGCCTTAGGAGGTAGAGATGGGGAAGCAGAGAGAGATAGGTTAAAGCAGAGCAGGTGTATGTCAGATAGGGGAAATGGGGAGTTGGAGAAATCAGAACTATCACAACGGTGAGTGAAGACCAGATCTAGTGAGCTCCCATTCACATGGGAGGGTGAGGAGGTCCACTGGGAGAGACCAAGTGAAGAGGTGAGGTTAAGGAGTTTAAAGGCAGGGGATTGTGTGGGGATATCGATAGGGATGTTGAAATCACCTAGGATAATGGAGGGAATGTCAGAAGATAGAAAGTGAGGAAGCCAGGAAGTAAAGTTGTCGATGAATTTGGAGACAATGCCAGGGGCGGTGGTAAATGACAGCTACTCTAATATTGCGTGGTAACGCAGCTTTAAACTACTCCGGCATGTCTGGGAGACACTCAAAGTTCATATAGCTATCCCGGACTCTTGGGAGAATAAATCAGTCACCTCGATAAGCAAGGAAGTTGGTGGCCTGGGGTCTTGTAGATGTATGTGAAGTGCATTGCGTCATTAAGCATCATCCCCAACTACATTATGCTGCAGTACTAGGGTTGGCCATCTGTGTGTTTACCATTGATGGTATAATTTAAAGTGGCCATTTATGGTTGCAAACCTATGCAGTGGATGATCATCAATGGTTTCACCAACCAATGGTCATCTCTGTTCTTTCACTGACTGGCCCATGGACCAATCAGAACCTGGGGGAGGGCTTTATGGGTTTTAGGGGTGGAGCTATGCGCTGTGTCCCAGCACCTTGTAGAAAAAAAAGCAGACCCATTGGATGGTTCTTTACCACTGATGGCAGGAATCTAGCTTGTGACCCGGCAATGCCAAAAGTATTCTCCATTGCCCATAAACCATCAATGATTTGGAATCATTGATGGTCGATGGCCATCCCATTCCCTACCCAGTATGCTACATTCTGCAGGAGGAAAGGGGCATATTCAGAGGCAGAACTCTGGGAGGCAACGGAGTCATCTGCCGCCGGGCTCCTGCTCTGAAGGGGGGCACCTCTCCTCCCATTCTGTGACACCATTAAATTAAGTTAATTGATAGCGGTCGCTGTCTTTTCAGTGGCTGACTTCCTCACTGGTCCCTGCACCTTGCAAATCACACCCTATTTATTATACTGAATATACACATTTTACAAGTGTCACAACCAGGATTAGAAACCACAACATATTACACTGGAAGCAGTCACCTTACTGATGAAGCTGTTTGTGCCTGTATAGGAAATATGAGAATTTTAACTATATGAAGATACTTCTCTGACAATTACACATAACTTCATATAGTTAGAATTCTCAAGCTTCCCCTACAGGAGCAAATAACTCCATCAGTAAAAAGTGTCTGCTGTCAGTGTAACAGGTCATGGGTTCTAATCCTGGGTATGACTGCTAAGAAATGTGTGATTTAAAATAAAAGACAATAAGATGTTTAAATACAGTATATACATTTTTTTCAGAACACTCCATACACATACTATGTATGTATGTATGTATGTATGTATGTGTGTATATATATATATATATATATATATATATACACACATACACATATTTATCTTAATATAGGAAATGGGGGGGCACCAATATTTATCTTGCCTCCGGGCAACTGTGACGAACATACGCCACTGGGCATATTGTCTGAAGTGCATCAGCACATCCCTCCACCAAAGTAATGTAGTTTCTATGCAGACCATGAAGGAGTCAGGGGAAACTTGGTCTTGACAATAAACAGCCAATCGGGTAATTGCTTTCACATTGTAAACCGCACTAGTAAAAAAAAAGTTGGAATTTGATCGCAATATAAACGCACATTTTTCCTTCACTCCAACTTTTACTAACGTCCTTCACTGACTCACACATGAGGTCTCGCAATATCGAGGGTGAAAAAAAAATGTTTTTGCAACCTAGTATTAAATAGAAACCAGCTTTGTTTTACTGTAATCTTTGTTTAGAATTTACCTAAACATAAAACCCTTTTATGCTACAACATTTTACTGAGCATAATTCCAGTATTTGCCATAGTCCACATATGTCACTCACATCTCAGTGCCAATGGAACGGAGGCTGGCAGCCTGACAGCTACAAGATAAGGAGGCGATTGTTAGGAACTCAGTAAAAGTAAAAATATTATCACAAAGAGAAGATGTGAGTAAAGGTAATTTCATCTTTCTGAAGCACTGTAAGCTGTTTACCGTCGTATTTGCCAGGTCCAAGTTCTGGCTCAATTGTATTTTCCAAAACATCACACTGTTATTTCAGATTGTTTTCCTTCTCTCCTTCATCTGTTCTTAATCACTGGATATTAAAATGGCTGACTGCTTCATTTCTACTGACCCCGCCTGTCAGCTTTGCTTGGCAATGTGTTTTTACGTTAACACTTTTGTAAATGCAGGACTCAGTGTAGGGATGGCCATCAGGAACTGATGGCAGGCAATCATCGATGTTTCCAATCCAATGCTTCTTCCATTTAATGACAAGATTATGATTGTCGCCACCATTGCAACCTTCCTTCTTTCCAATGACTGCTGACATACATTCTGCTGAGTACACCAAGAGCTCATTTGTGCATGCCCAAACATCCAGTGTTCTCTACACATGTGTGCCAACTAAGAATAACTATTGTGACCTCCCCATGGGGGTGTGGTTAGATGTAGAGAGGGGAGTTGCTTAAAACTATCAAGTTTTTTTTTGAGGACTTCATCCATCTTCTCCAGGGCTGCCATGATAAACATTGGGCCCCAGAATGAATGGGACATGACTATGCCATATACAGTAGAAACAGCAGCGACAACACGTAGTGAATTTTAGCTCCATCCATAGCGTACTGTTGAAGGGAGCTTGGTCACATCCTGTTGGTGGCATGGCTTCACTTATTTGGACATTGTGCCCCTCCTCCTCTTCCCTTCATTAGTCAGCCATATATAAGTTAACCATTCTTTCCCTTTAAACTGGGACACTCATGAATTACACAGGTCCTGTGGCTTGCTGACTTCAAGCCTACATTTCACCTGGTTTGAATCAGCCACAGAACCTGTGTAATTCATGAATGACCCAGTTTAAAGGGATAGGGGGTCATTCCGAGTTGTTCGCTCGCTAGCAGATTTTAGCAGCATTGCACACGCTAGGCCGCCGCCCTCTGGGAGTGTATCTTAGTTTAGCAGAATTGCGAACGAAAGATTAGCAGAATTGCGAATAGAAATTTCTTAGCAGTTTCTGAGTAGCTCGAGACTTACTCCTACATTGCGATCAGCTCAGCCCGTTTCGTTCCTGGTTTGACGTCACAAACACGCCCTGCGTTCGGTCAGCCACTCCCCCGTTTCTCCAGACATTCCCGCGTTTAATCCTGGCACGCCTGCGTTTTTCCGCACACTCCCAGAAAACGGCCAGTTTCCGCCCAGAAACACCCACTTCCTGTCAATCACACCCCGATCACTTCAACGATGAAAATTCTTTGTTCGGACGTGAGTAAATCTACTAAGTTTCGTGCTAAAATACTTAGCGCATGCGCACTGCATACCATGCGCATGCGCATTTTCGCCTTAATCGCTCCGTTGCGAAAATCGGCAACGAGCGAACAACTCGGGATGACCCCCATAGTACGGTAAGACTAGCCATATAGTTCTACCTGAGAATGGGGCAGATGTATTAACCTGGAGAAGGCATAAGTAAGTGATAAACCAGTGATAAGTGCAAGGTGACAAACACACCAGCCAATCAGCTCCAATATGTAAATGAACAGTTGGGGGCTGATTGGCTGGTGTGTTTATCACCTTGCATTTATCACTGGTTTATCACTTCCTTATACCTTCTCCAGGTTAATACATCTGCCCCAAAGGGTGTAATACCATCGACCAACTGTAGTTCTTATTAATCTGTGTAGTTGTACCTCTACAGGCTGCAGGGCGGTGCAAATGAGAATTCAAGCTAAAACAATTTTTCCTGCTAAGTAATCTACATAATAATTGTAGAAGGTCTGTCTGGTCCATACTTGCCTACCTGACCCTCTCCATGAGGGAGAAAATGCTCTGTTCCTGGACTTTCCTGTTAATGTACGATTGCCATCACCTGTGGTGAAACACCTTTCTTATCAATTAACTAGCTCACCACAGGTGATGGCAATCATACATTACCAGGAAAGTCCAGGAACAGAGCATTTTCTCCCTCATGGAGAGGGTCAGGTAGGCAAGTATGGTCTGGTCTCCTCAATCCGCCTGCAGTGGAAACCTGGGCATCTGCCCCAATGGCTCCCACTGCAAGAGAAACAGGACAGACAGGCAGAGAAAGAACAGCGATGGAAGGCTGGTCAAGGAAAAGGGGTGTCAAGTCAAAGTCTCAATGGAGCAGGAGACGGGGCAGCAGAGATAAAGCGGAGCCAAGCAGGAGTCCGGGCACTGAGGTGGCACAGAATATGCCGGATCCGTTATACTAGTAATAATAATTGAAATATTCCAGGCGTCAGAACCCGTCAAAAGTCAGTCCTGGTTACTATGGCTGATATCATGTATGCAGACCAATGTATGCAGACATACCAGAAAAACTTGAAATAATGTAAGGGTTAACGTCTTCAGCCACCCATTTTAGTTTGAATTGCCCGAATAAAAGACGTGGTTTGAGAAAGCCGCAAGAAAAAACATAGCTACTGGATTGTGTAAGAGCAATGCTTCAGACATAGCGAGTGACCTTAAACTGTGGTGTAATTACACAGTGGCAGCAACATGAACAATAAGCGGTGACATTAAATTATAGGGAGCCAGTCATAATCAGCGGTTTGTCGTGTGGCATGAAACGGGCACTATGTTTATTTACTGGAAAATTGGAGTGCGTTAGAAATGAATGACTGTGGCACAGGCAGAGCATTAGTGATGCAATACAACATAACAACTGTGGGGTTTTCAGATGTTTATACTGTGGCTCTTAAGACAAACATCAGCTTTCTTCTGTCATATTTACCATATGACTGCAACTGCAGTTCGTCAGCCATTCATTCCATCACCGTCACTGAAAATAAGCTTGCACGTAATTGGTTGTTGTGCTATAAACTAAATATCTTGGTGTTGCAAATGAATTTGGTAACACAAACATGACTCCAGATGCTCAAAATCTGCTTTATAGACAGTTCTAAATAAATTTCATGCAGGGAAAAAAAATGTTGTCTACAAAAAAAAGAGAAATTCATGTGTTGCGAATGTCTTTTGGGGCACAACAAAATCAAATGTGTTAATTACTAAATCCATTTTGTTTTGCATAGTCCTGTTACTGTATCACAAATCGACCTTGTGTGGTACAAAATTGATCTAGTGTTGCTGAAATATCTGTATGGTGCAAACTTAGTATATAAAAGGTTAGAGTAACTTACATTTATATATATATATATATATATATAGCAGAGTGTAGGTGCGGCACTCTGAGCGGAATTAACGGACAAACAGCGGTCACATCAGTTACAGCAATGTTTCGGTGCCCCAGCACTGTCGTCAGGCTTTAATAAAGTAGTAAAAAGTGAACATACCTTTATACCAAACAGTGCAAAAGTGAATATCGCGCCAATTCCGAGACCATGCACCCGTCCGGTGGCACCACATGAACTACACATGTGACAGCAGAAGTAGCCATGGCAACACCATAAACAGGAAATAAAGATAGAAGCTAAAAGAAATACAAAGTACAAACAATTATGAAAGAGACTGGGTACAATTGGTTATCAATGTGGCATGGAACTTAACTAAAACACACGATAAATCAATAGAAACAAGCATAAGACATAGAGTCATTTAACCCTTTCGGGGCAAGCACATCGAGGCGCATAATCCACCAGGCTTCACAGTGTAAAAGCTTGCATGCTCTATCTCCACCTCTGATAGAAGGTGGAATGCAGGGGTTAAAGTGGGGGGGAACGAGGTGGAACTGAGTTACACCACCTGTAATGGTAGGGGGAACTAGTTCCACCATCTCCATTGCCCTGCACAGTAGTTCCAACAGAAAAGCCCACCCCATCATCTGCGTCAATCGATGATACAGGCGGCACTAGTGTTACTGATGAGCTGCAGCCACCTACTCCTTCCTCAGGTCCTGGTGCCTCCACGGTCCTCCTTCATGAGTTCCACCACCTCACCAGGACCACTTTAAGCCCTGGTGGAATGTAATCAATCATACGGTATTGCAAGCTATTCAAAGGGTGATTGTATAGCACAAAATGACGTGCGACCGGTTGGTCGCTTTTACCCGTACTGAGTGCATTCCTAATGGCAGAATGGTGGGCTGATATACGTTCTTTAAATTTGCGCTCGGTTTTGCCCACATAGCTTAGTCCACATGGACAAATTAATTGATAGACTACAAAAGATGAGTTACAGGTCTTTATTAGCATGTGTGTGACTGCGGCTATATCTGCATACGAAATGCATTACTAGTGTGCAGCATTATGTGTATAAGGTGTACTACAGTACTTTGTGGCGTAACGCATAGAAAGGGTACTACTGTGTGGTTTAATATGAATAATGAGCAATATGGTGTGGTTTAATGTGAACAAGGGGCACTACTGTGAGGAGTAACGTGGTACTGCTGTGTGATGTAACGTGAATAAGAGACACTATTGCATGATATAATGTGAATAAAGTTGCAGTACTGTGTGGCGTAATTTTAACTGTGGTTTTTATTGTGTGGCCATGCCACTTCCCAGCAAAAACATGCATCGTTTTGGGCTGCAGACTGAATGTGCACACTGTTCCTATTTAAAATATAGGGGGTAGGATCACCAAAATGAGAACTGCTATGGGTGAGGAGTGATGGTGATGGTGCTGGGAAAGGGGTGCAGGGTAAGAGGTGGAACTAGTGTCTGTGCAAGGGGGCACCAGCCAAAATCTTGCCTAGGGCATCATATTGGTTAGGGCCGGCTCTGCCTGGCCATGAAGCACTATTAGATGCAATAGATTTCACTCTATCTGTAATCAATTGGAAGACGATAAATGATGTTCCAACAGGCTGAGTTTACAGAACACAATGCCCATCCCCTGATCATAATTTTTTTATTATATATTTATTGAATTTTAACATACAACAGTAGATGAAGGCAGTACAACATATTCCAGGGAAAGGACCGCAGTCCATGACTGCTGAACATAGGAGAATATATCAAATGTACACAATGGAATCGGAAAATAGTGTCTAATACAATTCCACCTCTGTACTTCACCAAACAGATACGTCTGCCTAAACCATAACACATAAAAACATTTACGTAGGAAGAATCTAACAAAACAGAAGGTAGAAAAGGACATAGGAGAAATCAGGGAGGACGGGTGGGGGGGAGGGAGGTGAAGAAGAAGGGCCGTGTGGTGTCCCAAGATATTAGTGCAGGTTACTGTGGAGTGTCGTCACTAATCCTCTAGGGCAGTGGTGGGGAACCTCCGGCCTGCGGGCCGTACAAGGCCCGCAATGCCGTCTGTTCCGGCCCGCTGCTGTGTTTTAGCAAGACACGCCGCCACTCAGTCCGGCGGCGGCGTGTCGCGGCTGTCGGGGCAGGGAGGAGAGAGCAGCTATGTCCAGCGTCGGGTAGGATCTCAAACCAGCAGCCAGTTCGTGAGCCAATCAGAGCTCGCAGACCGGCAGCCAATCACGAGCCGCCGCTGCCGGTCTGCGAGCTCTGATTGGCTAACAAACCGATGGCTGGTTTGAGGTCCTACACACCGCCCCTGCCGCCCGACATAGTTGTGTTCTCCTCTCTGCCTGGTCCCTGACATGACACATGCCGCCGGACTGAGCACTAAGGGGCAGGAGAGGCGCACGATGCGCTCTCCTCCCCTGACACACAGCAGCAGCGGTGAGCAGCACAGTGGGGTGGGGGAGGGGGGCATGTGTGGGTTAATGTGTATCTGGCACAGTGAGGCAAAGTGTATCTGGCACTGTGGGGCATTTATGTATCTGGCACTGCATGGCAATGTGTATCTGGCACTGTGGGGCAATGTGTATCTGGCACTGTGGGGCAATGTGTATCTGGCACTGTGGGGCATTTGTGTATCTGGCACTGTGGGGCATTTGTGTACCTGGCACTGTGGGGCATTTGTTTATCTGGCACTGTGGGACATTTGTGTATCTGGCGCTGTGGGGCATTGGTGTATCTGGCGCTGTGGGGCAATGTGTATCTGGCACAGTGGGGCAATGTGTATCTGGCGCAGTGGGGCAATGTGTATCTGGCACTGTGGGGCATTTGTGTACCTGGCACTGTGAGGCTTTTGTGTATCTGGCACTGTGGGGCAATGTGTATCTTGCACTGTGGGGCATTTGTGTATCTGGTGCTGTGGGGCAATGTGTATCTGGCGCGGTGGGGCAATGTGTATCTGGCGCAGTGGGGCAATGTGAATCTGGCACTGTGGGGCATTTGTGTATCTGGCACTGTGTGGCATTTGTGTATCTGGCACTGTGGGGCATTTGTGTACCTGGCACTGTGGGGCATTTGTTTATCTGGCACTGTGGGGCATTTGTGTATCTGGCGCTGTGAGGCAATGTGTATCTGGTGCTGTGGGGCAATGTGTATCTGGCACTGTGGGGCATTTGTGTATCTGGCACTGTGGGGCATTTGTGTACCTGGCACTGTGGGGTATTTGTGTATCTGGCACTGTGGGGCATTTGTGTACCTGGCACTGTGGGGCATTTGTGTATCTAGTGAGGTGGGGCAATGTGTATCTGGCACTGTGGGGCATTTGTGTATCTGGCACTTCGGGGCAATGTGTATCTGGCACTGTGGGGCAATGTGTATCTGGCACTGTGGTGCAATGTGTATCTGGCACTGTGGGGCACTTGTGTATCTGGCACTGTGGGGCATTTGTGTATCTGGCACTGTGGGGCATTTGTGTATTTGGCACTGCAGCGGCATTTGTGTATCTGGCACTGCACTATTGGGGGCAAATGTGTATCACGTGACACGTACTACTGTGGGGCAGGGTATTTTTTTAATATATTCTGTATGGCCCCCGAAGGATTTTATAAATATCCAAATGGCCCTTGGTAGAAAAAGGTTCCCCACCCCTACTCTAGGTCATCGAGAGGGGTTTAACCTGTAGAGGATATGGAATATGATTGAGAGGACTTAAATTCCAGCCAAGGGTGCCATATTGGTGTAAACTCCTGATACCTTTTTTGGTGCACCGTTAGTGCACTGGGATTACAGCTTTTGCTGCACTATTAAGAAATTTTAGCAGGGATCTTTTATATGATGCTAGAGAGCCGGGGTATAGATTAAGAAGCCAAAAAGAGGGAGTGGATGGGACATCGTCACCTATTATTGACCTGGATATGGCTAATGTGTAGCAGGGAGCTAACTTCCGCATTGTATCGCCAACACGAGTCTGACACTCCAGAACACATTTTGGCTAGAATATGAGGGCCCTGATCATAATTTTCATTTAACTGCAAATATTAACCACATCCTCCTCTTCCAGGACCACTTGCTTAAACATAGTACTTTGTCAACAGTGCTCCCCGGCTTGTGTTCTGCAGGGGTCTCCATATGGTGCAAGGGATCTCTCCATCTCTGTAACCACGGCCATGACTTCCAGCCATGCTTTACAGTTGCAGTACCACCACCACCCCCACCACACACACACACACACACACACACACACACACACACACACACACACACACACACACACACACACACACACACACACCACACACACCCACACACACCCACACACCCACACACCAGTACAATGGAGGTTTTCCCTCTTGTTACTATGGTGACAGCCTTCCCCTCTATTTAAAACAAGATTGTGGCTTTTGACAGCAGCCACAATTCCTCCCAAACATGCTTTGCCCCCAGACGTGGGACCCCAGTCTCTTTATAGACTTGGGTCTCCATGTAGGCAAAAACACCTAGTGCTTGATGACCCTGCTATTCTGTGTCAATGTCTCCTCTCTGCTTCCGAGGCCCACCCCTCGACACCACCTCCTAGCCATCCAATGTCATTATCCCAAGGAAGGGGGTCAAGTTCAACAGGTTAGGCTCTATTGGCAGATCATCAGTGAGCCCAGATCTCTCACCTAGGGCCTACCTAGTGGACCCTGAGGGGTCCTAATTAACCTTAAGGGGGGTACTCACGGAGCGATATTCTAAGCAATCTGACTAGATTGCTTAGATTTTCAGCAAGATCGCTCCGTGTGTAGCCCCCTCAGCGATAGCGATGCGCGGCCCTGCACATCGCTATCGCTGCTGCTAGATTGGCCTGCATGCAGGCCAATCTAGCGGGTCGCTCACTTCACCCGCTGGGTGAAATGAGCGGCCCCCCCGTCTCCCTCCGCACGCTCAGCACAGATCGCGCTGTGCTGAGCGGCAGGAGAGATGTGTGCTGAGCGGTTCGCTCAGCACACATCTCTCCTGCATCGGCCCGTGAGTACTGGGCTTTACACATTTTTATGTAGCGGTTAAAGGGGAACCAAACCATTATCTTGCCTAGAGCACCATGGGTCTTACAGAAATCAGTCTCCGAGTGAGTATGACATCAATAGGCATGTAGAAGCCAAACTATTACTGGTAATCACATACACTGGAGAAGGGAAGGTCGGGAACCACACGTCCTGTGCAGTTATAAATACAACCTTTATACCCCATTAGAACTCAAAATCATAGCACTTCTGTCAGTGATCAGCATAGGAGACGTGTGAATGGAAACATCTCACAACCAAATCACATTCCATCTTCTCCGCATGGAACAAACACTCAACTGATTAGACTAGATTAAGAGACTGTATTAACCACTTGCCTGTCGTGGTCACATCAGATGCGTCCACACCAGGCTGGGCTTACCCTGACTTTGTCGCATCTAAAGTGACCAGTCACAAAGCCCACTGTGCGAATTCTGAAAGAAAATCTTCCTGCCCCGCCCATTCTGCTTCCTGGTTACCTCCCCTAGTTCCTGCTCTGCAGCCAAACACCAGTGATTGATGTGTAACCGAAGTTTATTAAAACAAAATTGTAAAAAAAAATTATTTTTATATATATATATATATTTTTTTTAAATAAATACATGCTAGATATGTTTTAAATAGATGCTCTTAACCTGATTGAATTATAGAAAACCCAAAAATGTCTGCACAATTTTTGGAAACAATATTAGCCAGTGGTTAATTATACCCCTTTCACACTGCCAATGCCGGATCCCACCCGTGAATTGGAAATGGATCCTTCTCGGGAGGGATACGGCATTGGACGCTGCCGCTGGCTTCCCTGACCCGGCAATATGCCGGGCGGGTTGTCATAGCGGCGGGGGGCAGAGCTGGCAGCGGGGGTGGAGGCGGAGGTGGCACTGGGAGCTGATATAATCTCCGCGCCGCCTCTCCCTGCAGTAGTGAAGGGTCCCGAGTCGCATCGACCCGGGAGCCCGTTTACACTGCCATTGACCCGGTATTCAACCCGGGAATAACACTGCTTTATTCCCGGGTTGAATTGCTGGGTCAGGCGACACGGGATTTTGGCTATGCCCCTTTCACACCGTACGCTTACCAGTGTCGACCCGGCAATATGCCGGGTCGATACCGGGTTATTTGTGCGGTGTGAAAGGGGTATAATCAGAGCCGGCCCTAACCAATATGATGCCCTAGGCAAGATTTTGGCTGGTGCCCCCTAGCACCGCCGCTAGTTCTGCAGGAGATGCCTGACATGAGTCAGCTGGCAGCTCTGCAAACGCCGGGAGCCTTTTGTTTATGAAAATGCATCTTATTTGCAGTACTATGTGGCTAGGACGCACAAGCAGCTTCTGCTGATTAAAATGATATGTGGCATGCCTATATTCTGTGTGCGACTGCGGCTGTATCTGCATACGAAAAGCTACATTACAGTGGTTTCCAGGAATACAATGCAATGTAGCATTTCGTATGCAGATACAGCCGCAGTCACACACAGAATATAGGCATGCCGCATATCATTTTAATCAGTAGAAGCTGCTGGTGCCCCTAAGCATACCAAATGCCCTAGGCATTTGCCTAGTTTGCCTATGCCTAAGGCCGGCTCTGGGTATAATAAATTTGGACTCACAGTAGCGTCTCTGGATGTAATTCAACCACCAGCCAAATGCAGCACAAATCACCCAAATACAACAAAGAAATTCTATTTTTGCCTTTGGTCCAACTTTACAAGATGCAATTGATTTGCATTTACAAGGAAAACAGCATCGAAACCCTTAATGCTTATTTCGTATGTTTGTTTAGGGATTATTTGAGCCACATATAAAGTCTTAGACTTCAGCTACAGTAAAATGAAAAGTGTCTTCTTGGAAGCTTATTTTTCCTATTTGCTCCTGGAGACACTGGGATATGTGCGGATGGTCCGTTTCCTTAGTACAAATGTGTTAAAACAATATCCTAATATATTGTAGAAACAGATTGTCTTAATGTTTGAATGTCTTTCAGTTGGAGAGAAGCACAACCGGATTCTCTGAGTCCAACAGTCACCGAGCACTGCCAAACGGAGCCACAGTCTGCCTGCCAAATATGGGATTTGTAAACAGAAAGTATATTTGAGTTCCAACCTCATATTACTTGTGTGCTGCATGCGATATAAATGCAGATACAACGGTGTTTATTTAATTAAACAGCTCTAGCAGAAAATATGCTGTAACCCGTTGTAATCAGATATTATCTTCCACCTCTAGTCTGACTGCACAAACCGGATACAAGATGATACGTGATTGGCGACTATTTGTTACAGGACACCATTGCTCTTTGCATCAATGTTATTAAAAGGGACTCTAAGCCTATTTTGTTATTTTACCGCTGTATCTGTCCAATGTAAATATCAAAGGATTAATTTGTAGACACATACTAGTTATAGAACATAGATTTACTGGCACCGTTGCAGAAACTAGGCAAATTACAGAGATTATTTTGTAGAGATTCCATTGCTTTACTTCTCTTCTCCCATAATCCCCTTGTCTCCAGTCAGAGCTTTTCTGCCTAATTTAATAAACTGTGGACACAAACGTGACACTGAGACACAGGCTAAGGAGTGGCTCAATTTAACATTATTTTTCGTCACTAGCTAACACAATCACAGGATCATACTTGGATATATGTGTATAAGCAGTGAGGTGCTGTTAGATAAATGGCTTGGGAGGCGCTGGCTAGTACCAGAGCCAGATTTACACACACATATATGAACCCGAGTGTCCATGTGGGCATTATACAAAGGTGCAGCTTTATATACTAATGGAAATTTGGTGATATTTATTGTGTATCACCATTAGAGACGAGCAATTTGAATTCCTTGGAATCCGAGCTGCTCTGAACTTCTGGGATCCAAATCTTTCCCGAGCCGTGGCTCAGGTTTTCCCGCCAGACTCGGATTCCACTTCGAGGCAAAACGTCATAGAATTCGCGCAGGTTTTGGGTTCTATATAAGGTGCCTTTAGCTTAAAGCAGATGAAAACAATATTGTGAGCTGTGAGGTGGTCAAAATTGACTGGAAATGAGTAGAAATGAATGTTATTGAGGTTAATAATACCCTAGGGACAAAAAAGGCCCCCATTTTGTGATTTTAGCTTTTTTTGTCAATTTTTGGTAAAAAAAACCCAAAATCAGTCATGGCTGAAATCCAAAACTAAATCCAAAACTGAAACCAGACGACGGATTAGAACCAAAACCAGCAAAAATGGTCCAGTGCATATCTCTAATCACCATATAAATTCTCAAACTCGGCCCCCAGGACCCCAAGCAGTTCATGTTTTCCAGGTCTCCTCACAGAATCACAAGTGATATAATTAGCTTCACCTGTGAATCTTTTAAAATGGGTCAGGGTGTAATGAATACACCTGTGTGCAC
The DNA here is from genome assembly GCF_028390025.1 of Pseudophryne corroboree. Classification (NCBI taxonomy): domain Eukaryota; kingdom Metazoa; phylum Chordata; class Amphibia; order Anura; family Myobatrachidae; genus Pseudophryne; species Pseudophryne corroboree. The sequence continues at coordinate 430,375,862 of NC_086452.1, read as the reverse complement.
CTGCTGGGTGACCTGGATACGTGAACTGTTTGGGGTATAAAAAGACTGCATAAGCGTTATTTAAAGCTAGACCTGTAGTCTTACAAGTGTAGGCACAGCATGTTTTCCGAGGGCTTTTTCCAAAAATAAAATGTGGTTATGCACGTGTACTCTTGAGGCCAGAGAAAAATTAGCCTTGTCACCGCATGTTACTCCACCAATCTGTACACAGCAACACTGTTACCTATGAGACTGAAACAATTGCTGGCACTTATGCTTCTCAATGCTAGCTCCTTAACATCCCGTTGGTATAGATGTCCAGATGCTCGCTCTAAGATGGGCACTGGAGTGTCCAACACGTGCTGGCTTTGCTAAAGCACTGCTGGCTTTCAGCCATTTTGGACGGAAGTGCTTAAGCTCTCTGCTATTGTTATATGGGAACCGGTTCAGATCCATTGTTCTGATTGTTTCACATGTCCTCTAGCCCTATCTCGAAATATTAAAAATCCCTGTTGTGCCATTTGAGTAACGCTGCTAAGTCAGTTATCTTAAGCCAGTGGCGCTCCTCCTCCTGTCCAACGTTGGACAAGGAATGGTTGAATGTTAGCTCCTTTTCCAGTCTGAGGATACTGTACTGAGTACCCAGAACTCCCCTTGACGGGCTGATTTTTTTTGGTACAATGGACAATGGCGCAAAGCCAAAGCCCTAATGGCATAATGCCGCAATTTGCAGGTCTGTGGTAAGGTGGTAGGGCTAATATGAAGAAATTCTATGGGTCAATCCAATTAGCTTGCCCCCGCATGTGAGGGAGGCGTGTAAATGCCAGCAACAGTATAGGAATTTGCCTCTCTCCCAACATATATTTTATTTACTTATGTCAAACACACGCACACGCGCACACACACACACACACACACACACACACACACACACACACACACACACACACACACACACACCCCACAGCTGTCTCCGCCTCAGAAAAAAAAGAATTTGGCTAGTCAGGGGGGTTTCAGGGTACTCAGAATCAGAAACCCCCCCTGCGTGCGCCACTGCCTGCAAGCAAAAATCTGTAAATCTATCCAGTGGCAAATGCAGGATTTCTAGAGGGGGGTTTCCAAATGCAATCCACAATCTCTCACTCTGCGGAACATTGGAGCAAGAGCAGGCATCTATGGGAGCGGTAGAAGAACCTAGCAACAACCCTGGACATTAATATAAATATTGGTCTTTTTATACACTGGATACTGGGCGGCAGTGCTTAAAGTGGTCCCAGAGAGGTGGTGGAACTCACCCCCCTCCCCACGGTGCCCATGAAATAAAGGTATTGCGCGCGCGCGCAGCAAAAAGGGGGTGTGGTCTCAAAACGAAAGGGGCGTGGTCACACAATAGTAATAATGCCCACAGTAGTAGTACCCAAGTGGAAATTTTGAAGTGGGGGTATGGAAAAGTGAAGGGTGCAATTATGTGCGCGCCGAAGGCGCGCGCACTCCTGACAAGGGGGCGTGGCCACGTAAAAGGGGGCGTGCCCTTCAGTGTAGTTTACCACACCATATACCCCTTATACACATTATGCACCACAATAGTAGGACCCCTTTCACATTATAGCTCACAGTATGAGCCGAAATTCACATTTATACCACACAGTATGAACCACATTCATATTACACCACACAGTATGAGCCAAATTCACATTACACCACACAGTATGAGCCGAAATTCACATTACACCACACAGTATGAGCCGAAATTCACATTATAGCACACGGTATGAGCCGAAATTCACATTATAGCACACAGAATGAGCCAAAATTCACATTATAGCACAGAGAATGAGCCGAAATTCACATTATAGAGTGACAGAGTGACAGGGAGAGTGACAGCAGGGACATGGAAAGTGACAGCAGGGATATGGAAAGTGACAGCAGGGGAATACAGTAGGGACTAGGGAGAGAGAAAGGCAGCAGGTTAGATTACCTGTTTAGCAGCGGCGGTGGACTGCGGTGCTGTGGATGAGTAGGCTGTGGTAGGCGTGACGTGGAGGAGGCTGTGGGCCTCGGAGATAGTGCGGAGGAGGAGGCTGTGGGTGCGCAGAGGTCCGAGGGCGGGGCGGCAGAAGAGGCTGAGGGCGGCTGCAGTGGATCTGGAACCAGGCTGGCTTTATTATCCCTGCCGCCGCATCGAGCTCCTGTGACCACGGCGCTAATATTTCAAAACTGCTGCGGACCGGCAGCCAGTCAGCGACAGATTTTAACTAGTAGTGCCGCGGTCACAGAAGCTCGATGCAGCGGCAGGGATAATAAAGCCGGCCTGGTCCCAGATCCGCTGCAGCTGGGAGTCTGGAACCTGGGCTTCCAGTGCGGCGGCGATGGTAGGGGCGGAGCGACGGAGGGCGGACCGGGAACGCAGCTTCTTTGTCGGCCCATACAGTAATGCCCCCAGCAGTAGCATCCCTTATACAATGCCCACAGTAGTAGTGCCCCTTATGCAATGCCCCCAACAGTAGTGCCCCTTATGAAGTGCCCCCTTTACAATGCCCTCATTAGCTGTGCACCCCATCAGTAATGCCCTTAATGGTAATGCCCCTGTGTAGTATTGCCCCTAGTCGTTTAGCCCCTGTAGTTTAGCCCCAGTAGTCATGCCCATACTGGTAATGCCCCTGCAGTTATGACCCCAGCAATTTACTCCCCCCCCCTCTAGTTTAGCCTCTGAGTGGTAATGCCCCCAGTAGTTTTGCCCTCATGTAGTTTGCCCCATGTAGTTTAGCCCCCAGTGGTAATGCCCCCTGCAGTTGTGCCCCCAGTTGTTTAGCCACTGTAGTTTAGCCCCCATGTAGTTTGCCAAAGTTAGTAATGTCCCCAGTAGTTTGCCCCCTTGTATGTAGTTATACCCCCAGTAGTTTAGCTCCTGTAATTATGCCCCCTTGTAGTTTAGCCCCCAGTAGTAATGCTGCCAGTAGTTTGCCCCTTTGTAGCTTGCCCCCTTGTAGTAATGCCCCCAGTAGTTTGCCCCTTGTAGTTTGCCCCAGCAGTAAAGCCCCCCAGTACTAGAGCCCCCCAGTAGTTTGCCCCTCTGTAGTTTGCCCCAGTAGTAAAGGCCCCCAGTAGTAAAGGCCCCCAGTACTAGAGCCCCCCAGTAGTTTGCCCCTCTGTAGTTTGCCCCAGTAGTAAAGGCCCCCAGTAGTTTGCCCCCCGTACTAGAGCCCCCCAGTAGTTTGCCCCTCTGTAGTTTGCCCCAGTAGTAAAGGCCCCCAGTAGTTTGCCCCCAGTACTAGAGCCCCCCAGTAGTTTGCCCCTCTGTAGTTTGCCCCAGTAGTAAAGGCCCCCAGTAGAAACGCCTGTGGTACACATATAGGAGGGAGGGAGGGAGGGGGGGGGGAGAACTATACTTACCTAGCCCCGCTCCCGCCGCAGTCCTCTCTCGCCGCCCGCTCCTCTGCACTATGAGAGAGACGTCATGACGTCTCTCCCATAGCGCGCACTGACAGAGCCGGAAGCCGGAGCTCAGTACTGAGCTCCGGCTGCCGCTGCGGAGAGGGAGACGGGCGCCCGCTGGTAACGCGATCTCAGCGGGCGCCCGGCATCTCCCTGCAGCGCCGCCCGGCACATCGGGTTAGGTGAGCCGGGGGAGGCGGAACTGCGTTCCGTCTCCTGGTGGAACTGACGGAACGCAGTTCCGGCCCGTTCCGGCTCACTTTAACCCCTGCTGGGCGGGATGTACTAAAGGGAAAATGCAGTAAAACCCCTGTTTTGTTTTGTTTTTACTGCATTTTCATATGTACTAAGACCCAGCCACACGGTTTTCACCTCTGAGGGTATCACCATCTTTTTATGGCGATACCCTATAGAAGCCTATGGGCTTTTTTGCACCTGCACCCGAGCGTCGCACCCGCCAAACCCCCCTTACCTGTGTCCAGGCAGCGCTCCACGATCCCCCAGCTCCTTCTCCCCCACAGCACAGCCATTTCTGCTTCCGGCTGCAGGGGAAAGGAGGAACCTGGGTACTCCCAACAAACGTCATCTCCCGGGGCTGGGAGGTGGAGGACCCCACAGAGACCCCATGCACACCTTCTGACAGGTATCGCAGCGGGCCTCTGCCACCGCATTGCGATGTTAATCGCATATGTTAGTACATATGCGATTAGCATCACTGCAAGGGGCGGCAATGTATTTTAATACATCCCACCCACTGTATGGAATACAATATTAATATTTAACACTATAAATGGTCTATAGTAGTGATGGGGAACCTTCGGCCCTCCAGCTGTTGTTGAACGACACATTCCAGCATGCCCTGCTACAGTTTTGCTATTTGGCCATGCTAAAACTGTAGCACGGCATGCTGTGATGTGTAGTCCAACAACAGCTGGATTGCCAAAGGTTCCCCATCACTGGTCTATAGTATAGGCTGCATCAAACATTTAAATAGTATAAATAAGTGAAAATGTTAAACATACCATAATAAATAAATACACAAACATAATAGAACCAGAACTGCACTTCCTAAGCACACATTCTCCCATCTCATGGTAAGGCTCCTGTCTCTTCTTTCTGACAGCTACTCTCTAGTCCAGTGCACTGATCGAGCACTCAGATCCACACACACATCAAACTTGATAGAAGAAGCTTCTACCACGGGGCATGTGCAGCAAATTGGCTCTGGGGGTCATTCCGACCCGTTCGCTCGCTGCGTTTTAACGCAGCAGAGCGAACGGGTCCCTGCTGCGCATGCACCGGCGCTGTAGTGCGCCTGCACATGCGGGATGGCCGAAAGCAGGACAGCGATCGCCTCTGCCTGATTGACAGGCAGAGGCGTTCGATGGGCGGGAGGGGGCGAAACGGCGGCGTTTGGCCGGCGTTTCGTAGGCGCGGTCCAGCCAGCGCAGGCGTGGCCGGACCGAAAGGGGGGCGGGCCGCAGCTGCTGCGGGCCAGGGAGCGAGGAGTAGCTCCCGGCCAACACGCTAAAGCTGCGCTGGCCAGGAGTTACTCCTGAAGTGCAAAGGCATTGCACTTCTGCGAGGGGGGCCGGACTGACATGCGGGAGCGGACTAACCCCGTGCTGGGCGTCCTCCCGCATGTCAGGAAAGATGATCGTAGCTGTGCTAAGTTTAGCACAGCTACAATCAACTCGGAATGACCCCCTATGTCCGTTAAACTGCATGATTTGGTAGCAGCTCTGGTAATCGTATTATATACCATTTCTATTGTTGTTATAGTTTGAGCCACTTGCCAAGAGGAGGGGGGTTTCCAGGCAACCGGAACCCCCCCTGCGTTTGCCTATGCCATCAGTACCGTAAGTGTAGCATATAGCTGCACTAACTCGCAGGGGGCGAGAACATTGCGGCTAATAAGATTGAGCTCTATGAGACTCACATCATTTTGGCACCACCGCCTCCAATAGACTCGCAAATTGCAGCATTACATCACAAGGGGCTTAATGGCGCAAAGTACTCAGCCCATCCCCATCAGCAACCTGTCCTGCGGTGCTGCAGCAAAAAAAGGTCTTTATGTGTTATATAATATGTCTGTGAGTATATTATATATAATATATGAGTAATTACAGCCGCAGCCAATCGTATGGTGAATCTGACTGGAAGCGGAGGTCATATGGGTGGCGATGATGCCTTTAAGCTGCCGCTCAAGCCCTGTTGCCACAATCTGCCACTGGAGACAGAAGGTTTGAAACCACTAGCTAAAGAGTGTATCTAACCAATCGATAATAAATTTGGTTATATTTGCAAAATAGGCTTTTGGGGGTCTATCATACACATATTAACAAGCAAAAGATCATAAAAGGTGGAATTATCCTTTAAGTAATGTTTTGATAGGAAGTATTACTGACAAAATAACACAAGTGCGCAAAACTGAAACCCCTTCCGTAATGAAGGGGTTTGGAGAGATCAGGTTGACACTTGCTCTTTGATGAGGCAGTGGGATGTAAAGTATATGGCAGAGACCAGTTCTGTTCATTTACCTGCACAGAAGCCTAGAGACAGAAAGACCATTGTCCTTCGTCTGAAGGGAAGCCATTCTTAAGAGGTCGGTTTAATAAATATTTAATTAAGCCCCATCACATTATATGCAAGGAATTTCCCAACATATGCAGATTTTTCCCCCAAAAAAAAATCTTATTTATTGTGCAGCCAGTTTTAAACTAGAGATGAGCGGGTTCGGTTTCTCTGAATCCGAACCCGCCAGAACTTCATGTTTTTTTTCACGGGTCCGAGCGACTCGGATCTTCCCGCCTTGCTCGGTTAACCCGAGCGCGCCCGAACGTCATCATGACGCTGTCGGATTCTCGCGAGGCTCGGATTCTATCGCGAGACTCGGATTCTATATAAGGAGCCGCGCGTCGCCGCCATTTTCACACGTGCATTGAGATTGATAGGGAGAGGACGTGGCTGGCGTCCTCTCCGTTTAGAATTAGAATAGATTAGAGAGACACTTGATTTACTAATTTTGGGGAGCATTAGGAGTACTCAGTAGTGTACAGTGCAGAGTTTTGCTGATAGTGACCAGTGACCACCACTTTTATTTATAATCCGTTCTCTGCCTGAAAAAAGCGATACACAGCACACAGTGACTCAGTCACATACCATATCTGTGTGCACTGCTCAGGCTCAGGCCAGTGTGCTGCATCATCTATTATCTATATATAATATTATATATATCTGTCTGACTGCTCAGCTCACACAGCTTATAATTGTGGGGGAGACTGGGGAGCACTACTGCAGTGCCAGTTATAGGTTATAGCAGGAGCCAGGAGTACATAATATATTATATAGTGAGTGACCACCAGACACACAGTGCAGTTTATTTAATATATCCGTTCTCTGCCTGAAAAAAGCGATACACACAGTGACTCAGTCAGTCACATACCATATCTGTGTGCACTGCTCAGGCTCAGGCCAGTGTGCTGCATCATCTATATATATATTATATATCTGTCTGACTGCTCAGCTCACACAGCTTATAATTGTGGGGGAGACTGGGGAGCACTACTGCAGTGCCAGTTATAGGTTATAGCAGGAGCCAGGAGTACATAATATTATATTAAAATTAAACAGTGCACACTTTTGCTGCAGGAGTGCCACTGCCAGTGTGACTAGTGACCAATGACCTGACCACCAGTATATAATATTAGTAGTATACTATCTCTTTATCAACCAGTCTATATTAGCAGCAGACACAGTACAGTGCGGTAGTTCACGGCTGTGGCTACCTCTGTGTCGGCACTCGGCAGCCCGTCCATAATTGTATATACCACCTAACCGTGGTTTTTTTTTCTTTCTTTATACATACATACTAGTTACGAGTATACTATCTCTTTATCAACCAGTCTATATATTAGCAGCAGACACAGTACAGTGCGGTAGTTCACGGCTGTGGCTACCTCTGTGTCGGCACTCGGCAGCCCGTCCATAATTGTATATACCACCTAACCGTGGTTTTTTTTTCTTTCTTTATACATACATACTAGTTACGAGTATACTATCTCTTTATCAACCAGTCTATATTAGCAGCAGACACAGTACAGTGCGGTAGTTCACGGCTGTGGCTACCTCTGTGTCGGCACTCGGCAGCCCGTCCATAATTGTATATACCACCTAACCGTGGTTTTTTCTTTCTTTCTTTATACATACATACTAGTTACGAGTATACTATCTCTTTATCAACCAGTCTATATATTAGCAGCAGACACAGTACAGTGCGGTAGTTCACGGCTGTGGCTACCTCTGTGTCGGCACTCGGCAGCCCGTCCATAATTGTATACTAGTATCCAATCCATCCATCTCCATTGTTTACCTGAGGTGCCTTTTAGTTGTGCCTATTAAAATATGGAGAACAAAAATGCCACTCCTAGATGGGCCCGGTGTTTGTGTCGGCCACTAGGGTCGCTAATCTTACTCACACAGCTACCTCATTGCGCCTCTTTTTTTCTTTGCGTCATGTGCTGTTTGGGGAGGGTTTTTTGGAAGGGACATCCTGCGTGACACTGCAGTGCCACTCCTAGATGGGCCCGGTGTTTGTGTCGGCCACTAGGGTCGCTTATCTTACTCACACAGCGACCTCGGTGCAAATTTTAGGACTAAAAATAATATTGTGAGGTGTGAGGTATTCAGAATAGACTGAAAATGAGTGTAAATTATGGTTTTTGAGGTTAATAATACTTTGGGATCAAAATGACCCCCAAATTCTATGATTTAAGCTGTTTTTTAGTGTTTTTTGAAAAAAACACCCGAATCCAAAACACACCCGAATCCGACAAAAAAAATTCGGTGAGGTTTTGCCAAAACGCGGTCGAACCCAAAACACGGCCGCGGAACCGAACCCAAAACCAAAACACAAAACCCGAAAAATTTCAGGCGCTCATCTCTATTTTAAACCTGCATATGCAGTTCTGGTGTACTGGCTCTCACTCTATACAGCGGGGAATATAGCAGCACAGGCTTTTTTTTTCAAGTTTTAAGTTATTGATTAAAAGTGGGCTTGTTTTGTCCATTAACTTCTTATGGTCTGATACCCAACCAATGAATCAGAAAATACAAGCACAAATAGAGAAGGTAGCATTTGGAAAACCAAAAGTCACTCCAGAACACAGGTAAAACCATAGGTATGAGGTCATTGGAAACAATTGTTCCCACTTTTCAATCATACACGGATACATGTGCTGTAATAGCATTTAACACTAGTAGGTATGAGGTCGAAAGCATACACCCTGATTATTAGGGAGACTCCCTGAAATAGTTGTGATCTCCCTGACTCTCTGAAGAACCAAGCAATCTCCCTGAGGCTGGGCGGGGTGTGCACAACATAGTTATGATGTAATCACTGTCCACCCACCATAGGGAGAAGTATAAGGGAGATATGTGCTACTAGAAAATGGCCACCACTCTCCTGTATGGTTCTAGAAGGTTAACACTCACTATATCACAGTGAGTATGTCAACCGCAGAATGCTGGCATCGGGTTCCTGAAACGGGTGTTATGGTATTTTACCATTACCATTTACAATTAAATTTTAGCCGAGCGTGTGTTATGACTTTAAACATGCCAATAAGCAGCATGTTTAAAGTTAAAGCACTTGCACTGGCCAAAATCAGACAATTGTGGGGTATGTCCTAGTCATGAGCTAAACACACTCCAATGTACTGTGACAATGGCTATAACTACAGGTAGTGTGATACTGTACACTGCTTTGCTTAAAGTCTTTGATGGAGTTCCTGGGTGTTGCGATAATCCCTGACACTTTTTATTATTACCAGTTATTTATTATGATGTGCTATAATGTGATATCATAATATTCTTATATTCTATCACATAGTACATTCTAATGTGCATTTTCTGTCCAATGGTTCTAAGCTTCGAAGAGCTTAGATTCAGATTTGCATTGCATATTCATAAAATATACTTCCAACTAATATCTTTTTAACATAAAGCAGTCCTGTGCATTCTTTATATTACATTCAATGGCTTCAATTAACCTTACTGAGACTTTGCATATTATTCTAGAATCTGTGGAGTAATGTGAATATGTAAGTTGGGGTACCAGACCAGTACCAGCTGAGGAAATATGCGGCAGCCATGATGTTTTTCACCAACCTCCTCTCTACATCGTTACTAGCGCCCCCTGGTGTTTCTGTTGCCTCCAGGTCTTTCACCATTGAGTTAATAGGGCTAGTTCCAATTTGTGAAGTCAGCGATGGCTACCACAGGGTGTCACTGTCCTGGCATCGCTCCCCCAAATTAATTATCATATATTGAAGAAGGCAGTGGTTCATGTTCCTCCGGCTCTCCTCTCGGGTGTAGTATGGTATGCCGGCGGCCGGGATCCCGGCGGCCAGCATACCAGCGCTGGGATCCCAACCGCCGGCATACCAACAGCTGGGTGAGCGCAAATGAGACCCTTGCGGGCACGGTCACGCTATTTATTCTCTTTCCAGGGGAGTCGTGGACCCCCAAGAGGGAGAATAGTTGTCAGGATGCCGGGTGTCGGGATTCCGGCGTCGGTATACTGAGCGCCGGGATCCCAACAGCCGGCATACTAAATACCACCCCGCCTCTCATACTATCTTCTTCTCAGGATGCAGTACAAGGAAAAATGCTTCTGACTCTTGTTTAACTACCTGTAAAACATGAAAATAATATAATAATACGTACGTAGGGCAGTACGGGTGGTGTAGTGGTTAGCATTACTGCCTCACAGCACTGAGGTCATGGGTTCGATTCCCATCATGGCCCTAACTGTGTGGAGTTTGTATATTCTCCCCGTACTTGTGTGGGTTTCTTCCGGTTACTCCGGTTTCCTCCCACAATCCTAAAAAATACTGGTAGGTTAATTGGCTCTTAACAAAATTAACTCTAGCATGAATGTGTGTGTGTGTACATGTGATAGGGAATATAGATTGTAAGCTCCACTGGGGCAGGGACTGATGTGAATGGCCAAATATTCTCTGTAAAGCGCTGTGGAATATGTGTGCGCTATATAAATAACTGGTAATAATAATAATAATAATAATAATAATAATAAGTGGCATATATTTAGGAATTGAGGTGCTTATGTGTCTAATTTGTTTTTTAATCCAGAGCAGTAACTGAACAGAACAGTCTCAGAGACTGCCAGACTCAGGGGGGCATATTAGCAAATGCATTACTCATAGTTGCCCAGGACTGGATGCAGGGCACAGTAGTAGAAGGCTGTCTCTTTTCACAGTGACAACAAGCAGAACTAGTCTATTGTGTTACTCTGCAAGCCATTGTCACATAGCCAGCCAAGAGCTACATGTCTGCTCCAGGACAGTGGGGCTGCGCAGGACCAATAGGTCTCCTTGTTGTTTCTGTATCCCCAAAGCATTGTGGGAATCTTAGTTTAGTAAAGTCTCCCCTGTCAGATAAGATTACAAATAAAACAGTCCTATCTCAATAAGCAAGTGCCATATGATATCTAACTGATGACCTCAGCCATAGCATTTCTAGGGCCCAGGCAGAACTGAGGAATGCTGGCAATTTGCACATTTTCTAGACATTCTTGTCACTCTGGAAACAGTTTGAATGCAAAAACTAGGGAATTTGGGTCTAATTCAGGTTACATAGAAACATAGAAACATAGAATTTGACGGCAGATAAGAACCACTTGGCCCATCTAGTCTGCCCATTTTTTTTATCCTTTAGGTAATCGCAACCTAAAGGATAAAAAAAATGGGCAGACTAGATGGGCCAGTCTGCCCATTTTTTATAAAAATAATAAATATAAAATAAAAAATATAAGTGATCCAACCGCAAATATTGAGAAAAAGATGCTGGCGCGTGTGCTGCGCCCATCCTGCGAATGTGCCTGCATTTTCTGCAAGGGGGGGCAGCGGCAAAATGCTATCGCCTCTGCCTGTCAAGCAGGCAGAGGTGGTTGCGGGGCGGGGGTAGGGGGCAGGTTACGCTCTGTTTCCAGGGAGGAGACGAAGCGTTGTGGGGGCGGCCAAACGGGGGCATGATCACGGCGGCTGCTTGACGTCACACGCAGCCGCCGCGATCGTGAACATGGCCGTGAGCTGCGCCGGCAGGAGGCTTCCTCAGTTTTTGCTAACAAGCAGAAATTGCAATACTTTCGCAATTTCTGCTTGTTGAACTGGGGGAGGCTCCGGTCAGCATGCTGGGTGGCCTTGCCCTGCGATGGGCGGCCCCCAGCATGCGATCTATAGGATTGCAAATTCTGCTAATTAGCAGCATCTGCTATCCTTACTGAATTAGGCCCTTTATTTGGTGCAAGAAACAGCAGGGCTTCAGGTCTGACCAGGAGCCTTTATCAACTTACTGTATGTTGGAAATGCCATGATTGCAAACCACACATCCCCATTTCTCTAACGTCCTAAGTGGATGCTGGGGACTCCGTCAGGACCATGGGGGTTTAGCGGCTCCGCAGGAGACAGGGCACAATAATAAAAGCTTTAGGATCAGGTGGTGTGCACTGGCTCCTCCCCCTATGACCCTCAGTTAGATTTTTGTGCCCGGCCGAGAAGGGTGCAATCTAGGTGGCTCTCCTGAGCTGCTTAGAATAAAAGTTTAAGTTAGGTTTTTTATTTTCAGTGAGTCCTGCTGGCAACAGGCTCACTGCTACGAGGGACTTAGGGGAGAGAAGTAAACTCACCTGCGTGCAGGATGGATTTGCTTCTTAGGCTACTGGACACCATTAGCTCCAGAGGGAGTCGGAACACAGGTCTCACCCTGGGGTTCGTCCCGGAGCCGTGCCGCCGACCCCCCTTGCAGATGCCGAAGTTGAAGAGGTCCAGAGGTCCAGAAACAGGCGGCAGAAGACTTTCAGTCTTCATAAGGTAGCGCACAGCACTGCAGCTGTGCGCCATTGTTGTCAGCACACTTCATACCAGCGGTCACTGAGGGTGCAGGGCGCTGGGGGGGGCGCCCTGGGCAGCAATGTATTATACCTTTTTTATGGCTAAAATACATCACATATAGCCCTTGAGGCTATATGGATGTATTTAACCCCTGCCAGATCTCACAAACTCCGGGAGAAGAGCCCGCCGTTTTAGGGGGCGGGGCCTATTCTCCTCAGCACACGGCGCCATTTTCCTGCTCAGCTCTGCTGTGAGGAAGGCTCCCAGGCTCTCCCCTGCACTGCACTACAGAAACAGGGTTAAAACAGAGAGGGGGGGCACTTATTTGGCGATATGATTACATATGTGAAAATGCTATAAGGGAAAACACTTGTATAAGGGGTTGTCCCTGTATAATTATAGCGTTTTTGGTGTGTGCTGGCAAACTCTCCCTCTGTCTCCTCAAAGGGCTAGTGGGGTCCTGTCCTCTATCAGAGCATTCCCAGTGTGTGTGCTGTGTGTCGGTACGTGTGTGTCGACATGTAGGAGGACGATGTTGGTGAGGAGGCGGAGCAAATTGCCTGTATTGGTGATGTCACTCTCTAGGGAGTCGACACCGGAAAGGATGGCTTATTTAGGAATTACGTGATAATGTCAACACGATGCAAGGTCGGTTGACGACATGAGACGGCCGGCAAACAAATTAGTACCTGTCCAGGCGTCTCAGACACCGTCAGGGGCTTGTAAAAACGCCCATTTACCTCAGTTGGTCGACACAGACACAGACACGGACTCTGACTTCAGTGTCGACGGTGAAGAAACAAACGTATTTTCCTTTAGGGCCACACGTTACATGTTAAGGGCAATGAAGGAGGTGTTACATATTTCTGATACTACAAGTACCACAAATAAGGGTATTATGTAGGGTGGGAATAATCTACTTGTAGTTTTTCCTGAATCAGATAAATTAAAGTGTGTGATGATACGTGGGTTTCCTCCGATAGAAAATTATTGGAGGTATACCCTTTCCCACCAGAAGTGAGGGCGAGTTGGAAAACACACCTTAGAGTGGATAAGGCGCTCACACGCTTATAAAAACAAGTGGCGTTACCGTCTCCAGATACGGCCGCCCTCAAAGAGCCAGCTGATAGGAAGCTGAAAAATATCCTAAAAAGTATATACACACATACTGGTGTTATACTACGACCAGCAATCGCCTCAGCCTGGATGTGCAGCGCTGGGGGGGCTTGGTCGGATTTCCTGACTGAAAATATTGATACCCTTGACAGGAACAATATTTTATTGACTATAGAGCATTTTAAGGATGCATTTCTATATATGCGAGATGCGCATTCTGGCATCAAGAGTAGATGTGATGTCCATATCTGCCAGACGATGTTTATAGACATGACAGTGGTCAGGTGATGCAGATTCCAGACGGCACATGGAAGTATTGCCGTATAAAGGGGCGGTCCATCGGACCTGGTGGCCATGGCAACAGCTGGAAAATCCACTTTTGTTACCCCAAGTCACATCTCAGCAGAAAAGGACACAGTCTTTTCAGTCTCAGTCCTTTCGTACCCATAAAGGCAGGCGGGCAAAAGGCCAGTCATATCTGCCCAGGGTTAGAGGAAAGGGAAGAAGACTGCAGCAGGCAGCCCATTCCCAGGAACAGAAGTCCTCCACAGCTTCTGCCAAGTCCGCAGCATGACGCTGGGGCCATACAAGCGGACTCAGGTGCGGTGGGGGGTCATCTCAAGAGTTTCAGCACGCAGTGGGCTCACTCGCAAGTGGACTCCTGGATCCTACACGTAGTATCCCAGGTGTACATTGGAAATTCGAGACGTCTTCCCCTCACAAGTTCCTGAAGTCTGCTTTACCAACGTCTCCCTCCGACAGGGAGGCAGTATTGGGAAAAAAATTCACAGGCTGTATTCCCAGCAGGTGATAATCAAAGTACCCCTCCTACAACAAGGGAAGGGGTATTATTCCACACTATATTGTGGTACTGAAGCCAAATGGCTCGGTGAGATCTAAAAGATTTGAACAATTACATACAAGGGTTCAAATCAAGATGGAGTCACTCAGAGCAGTGATAGCGAACCAGGACGATATGGTGTCACTGGATATCAGGGACGCTTACCTACATGTCCAAATTTTGCCCTTCTCACCAAGGGTATCTCAGGTTCGTGGTACAGAACTGTCACTATCAGTTCAGACGCTGCCGTTTGGATTGTCCACGGCACCCCGGGTCTTTACCATGGTAATGGCCCAAATGATGATTCTTCCTAAAAGAAAGATGGACGCTTTCCTGATAAGGGCAAGGTCCAGAGAACAGTTGGCGGTCGGAGTAGCACTATCTCAAGTAGTTCTACGACAGCACGAGTGGATTCTAAATATTCCAAAATCGCAGCTTTTTCCGACGACACGTCTAATGTTCCTAGGAATGATTCTGGACACAGTCCAGAAAAGGATGTTTTCTCCCGGAGAAGAAGGCCAGGGAGTTATCCGAGCTAGTCAGGAACCTCCTAAAACCAGGAAAAGTGTCAGTGCATCATTGCACAAGGGTCCTGTGAAAAATGGTGGTTTCTTACAAAGCGATCCCATTCGGTAGATTTCACGCAAGAACCTTTCAGTGGAATCTGCTGGGAAAATGGTCCGGATCGCATCTTCAGATGCATCAGCGGATAACCCTGTCTCCAAGGACAAGGGTGTTTTCTTCTGCGGTGGCTGCAGAGTGCTCATCTATGAAAGGGCCGCAGATTCGACATTCAGGACTGGGTCCTGGTGACCACGGATGCCAGCCTGAGTGGCTGGGGAGCAGTCACACAAGGAAAAAATTTCCAGGGAGTGTGATCAAGTCTGGAGACTTCTCTCCACATAAATATACTGGAGCTAAGGGCAATTTACAAGGCTCTAAGCTTAGCAAGACCTCTGCTTCAAGGTCAGCCGGTATTGATCCAGTGGGACAACATCACGGCAGTCGCCCACGTAAACAGACAGGGCGGCACATGAAGCAGGAGGGAAATGGCAGAAACTGCAAGGATTCTTCGCTGGGCGAAAAATCATGTGATAACACTCTCAGCAGTGTTAATTCCGGGAGTGGAAAACTGGGAAGCAGACTTCCTCAGCAGGCATAACCTCCACCCGGGAGAGTGGGGACTTCAGCGGGAAGTCTTCCACATGATTGTAAACCGTTGGGAAAAACCAAAGGTGGACATGTTGGCGTCCCGCCTGAACAAAAAACTAGACAAATATTGCGCCAGGTCAAGGGACCCTCAGGCAATAGCGGTGGACGCTCTGGTAACACTGTGGGTGTACCAGTCAGGGTATGTGTTCCCTCCTATGCATCTCATACCAAAAGTACTGAGAATCATAAGAAGGAGATGAGTAAGAACGATACTCGTGGTTCCGGATGGGTCAAGAAGGACTTGGTACCCGGAACTTCAAGAGATGCTCACGGAAGAACCGTGGCCTCTACCTTTAAGAAAGGACCTGCTCCAGCAGGGGCCTTGTCTGTTCCAAGACTTACCGCGGCTGCGTTTGACGGCATGGCAGTTGAACGCCGGATCCTGAAAGGGCATTCCAGATGAAGTCATCCCTACCCTGGTCGAAGCCAGGAAGGATGTAACCGCAAAACATTTTCACCGCATTTGGCGAAAATATGTTGCGTGGTGTGAGGCCAAGAAGGTCCCTACAGAGGAATTCCAACTGGGTCGTTCCTACATTTCCTGAAAACAGGACTGTCTATGGGCCTAAAATTAGGGTCCATTAAGGTTCAAATTTCGACCCTGTCGAATTTCTTCCAGAAAGAACTGGCTTCAGTGCCTGAAGTTCAGACGTTTGTAAAAGGGGTACTGCATATACAGCCTCCTTTTGTGCCCCCAGTGGCACCTTGGGATCTCAATGTTGTTTTGAGTTTCCTAAAGTCACATTGGTTTGATCCACTCACCACTGTGGAATTAAAATATTTCACATGGAAGGTGAAGATTCTATTAGCCCTGGCTTCAGCCAGGCGTGTGTCAGAATGGGCGGCTTTATCATATAGAAGCCCTTACTTAATTTTTCATTCTGACAGGGCAGAATTGAGGACTCGTCCTCAATTTCTCCTTAAGGTGTTTTCTGTTTTTCACATGAACCAACCTATTGTGGTACCTGCGGCTACTAGGGACTTGGAGGACTCCAAGTTACTTGACGTTGTCAGGGCCCTGAAAATATATGTTTCCAGGACGACTGGAGTCAGAAAATCTGACTCGCTGTTTAGCCTGTATGCACCCAACAAGATGGGTGTTCCTGCTTCTAAGCAGACGATTGCTCGCTGGATTTGTAGTACAATTCAGCTTGCACATTCTGTGGCAGGCTTGCCACAGCCAAAATCAGTAAAAGCCCATTCCACAAGGAAGTGGGCTCATCTTGGGCGGCTGCCCGAGGGGTCTCGGCTTTACAACTTTGCCGAGCTGCTACTTGGTCAGGGGCACACCCTGACTGAGGAGGACCTGGAGTTCTCTCATTCGGTGCTGCAGAGTCATCCGCACTCTCCCGCCCGTTTGGGAGCTTTGGTATAATCCCCATGGTCCTGACGGAGTCCCCAGCATCCACTTAGGACGTTAGAGAAAATAAGAATTTACTTACCGATAATTCTATTTCTCGTAGTCCGTAGTGGATGCTGGGCGCCCATCCCAAGTGCGGATTGTCTGCAATACTTGTACATAGTAGTTATTGTTACAAAACTCGGGTTATTCTTGTTGTGAGCCATCTTTTCAGAGGCTCCTTCGTTGTTATCATACTGTTAACTGGGTTCAGATCACAGGTTGTACGGTGTGATTGGTGTGGCTGGTATGAGTCTTACCCGGGATTCAATATCCTTCCTTATTATGCACGCTCGTCCGGGCACAGTATCCTAACTGAGGCTTGGAGGAGGGTCATAGGGGGAGGAGCCAGTGCACACCACCTAATCCTAAAGCTTTTATTATTGTGCCCTGTCTCCTGCGGAGCCGCTAAACCCCCATGGTCCTGACGGAGTCCCCAGCATCCACTACGGACTACGAGAAATAGAATTATCGGTAAGTAAATTCTTATTTTTTGCCACTTTGGAGTCATGTCCAGTAGCTAGACATGCCCCCAGTCCCTCTCTCCACGGAATAATGCATGCAGTAGCGGATCTTGCCACGGGCAAGCAGGACTTTTGCCCGGGGCGCCGCCTTCCGGAGGGCGCAGCACCATGGCAAGATCCGCTGCTACTGTGCTCCCTGCTGCCGCTGCCCGCTGTCCCCCTGTGAAGGGAAACTAGACGCTACGCGTCTAGTTTCCCTTCGTGGGCTACCCGCTGTGAAGGGAAACTAGACGCTACGCGTCTAGTTTCCTTTCGTGGAGAGGACATTTTCTGTAATGATGTGCGCACCGCGTTCACGTCATCGCGCACCGCACAGCAAAGGTCTTCTCCACGAAGGGAACTAGACGCATAGCATCTAGTTTTCCTTCGTGGAGAGGACCTTTGCTGTGCAGTGCGTGATGACGTCATCGCGCACCGCACATCATTTCAGAGGCGCTACCACTGTACAGGGGGCGTAACTGACCACGCCCCCTGTATGAAGCCATGCCCCCTATGGCCGCCCGGGGCGCTCAAAGACCCTGAGCCGGCCCTGAATGCATGCGCACAGTATCTATTCACTGCTACTCCGTGGGATTCTGCAGCCCGTGGGTGGGACGACAGGACAATGGCCAAAAAAACAGTCCCGGCAAAATCAGGACAATTGGGAGGTATGATACAGAAGTTGTGCCGTGTTGTTTAATGGGACCCAAATTTTCTCACTACAGGCACAGAGACCAGGGCCAATTATAGTCTGTTTTCGGACAGTGGGAGGAGAAGAGAGTACCCAACGGAACCCCATGCAAACACAGGGAGAACTGATATACTCCATCTCCCCGCTACATGGCACCAATGCTTACCACCGTGCCACCCTCACCTGACCTACACTACATTTGTTTGACAGTGTTATGTTTTTCACTCAGTTTCATGTTTGCATTCCTATTGGTAAGCTCTGTCAGTAGTAACAAAGTTATTATTTCTTGTTATATTATTTGTGTAAGTAAATTCTGGGTTTTAATTTGACGAGTGGGGAAGGGCGAAGGCACCACAGCAAGCTTGAACCTGCTGTGCTAGAAAGCGTGACACTTATTCCTGGCGGCATGAAAGAAAGATCTGTTTCATTGTTTGGATTAAAAACAGTATCTAGTGCAAATGTTCTATGCGCTACTGGCCCCTGATTCTCATGCTGCCTGAAAGGTGACTTGTTGCTATTCAGGTTAGTTATTCACAAGCACGGGCCTTATGTAGCTAAGGGGGTGTAACACTGCCATCTAATGGTACTTGACTGTAACTTCTCCAGTCCATCAACAACAAATACGAGACTACGGGGGGCATTCTGAGTTGATCGCACGCAGGGGTGTATCTTCCTATTGGGCAGGATGGCACTTGCCAGGGGCGCCGGCCAAAGGGGGGCGCCGCACGGCAGTGCCACACGCGCCAGGAGGTAGAATGACATACTAGTTCTCACTGAGTACATCCCATAGCAGTGCTTATCCACTGCCGGACTCTCAGAAGCATATTGCACTCTGACACTCTCTGTGACTACAGTCACAATGATGGTGAATATAGCCGGGGAGCGGGGCACTTCCAGGTATGGGGAGGGGCGAGGCACCTCCTCTTCCTCATCCGCTCCCCTTCTCATTGGTCCCACGTGGTCTGTCACTAATCACCAGCCCCTACAATCAGCACCAGTCAGCAGTGCAGCATGAGTATACCTGCAGAGTCGGACTGGGGCATGTAGGGCCCACCGGGGAAAAGGCAGTGATAGGGGCCCATGTTTAGGGGTGTGGCCAGTCTGCAGAAGGGGTGTGGCCTGCGACCTCATTGGTTTGACTAACCATTAGAGAGTGCAACATCTGGGCCCCTTCATAAATATATACAGTAAATTCAGCTGCTGCATGCATGATAATGTACCAGATTAATAACAGCAATGCACTGTAGAAAATACACCATAGTCCTGTATAAGGTAACATATGTATAATGTATAATTCAAGTGCACAGTCTGAAATCTGATCCTCAGAGCAGGAGGTGGGCCCCCAGGCAGTGGGGCCCACCGGTGGTTTTCCCTGTACCCCTGTGGGCTAGTCCAAGCCTGCATACCTGTACATTTTCTGGGGTACCGTAGCTGCACTGCATGATCTATCCTGGCAGTCTGGATCACAACTTAAAAAGAGCTCTGTATGGAGAGGTATCTAGACCAGTGACTGCCTGTCCAGCTGTGTTGAGACTACAAGTCCCAGCACACCTTGTCAACTGGATTTGCTGATGCCCGCACCATCCTTGTAACCGCCCCCTCAGTGACCCTGCCCATACACTCCTGTAATTCCCTCTCAGTGTCCCTGCCGGCACCCTTCCCATAATTCCCCCTCAGTATCCCTGACCGCACCCTCCCCGTAATTCCCTGTCAGTGTCCCTACCCGCAATTCCCCCTCAGTGTCCCTGCCTGCACACTCCTCTTAAATCCCTCAGTCTCCCTACCTGCACCCTCCCTGTAATTCTCCCTCAGTGTCCTTGACCTCAGCCTCCCTGTGACTCCCCTCTCAGTGTCCCTGCCCGCACTCTCCTGTAATTCCACCTCAGTGTCCCTGCCCGCACTCTCCTGTAATTCCACCTCAGTGTCCCTGCCCGTACCCTCCCCGTAATTCCCCCTCAGTGTCCCTGCCCGCACTCTCCTGTAATTCCCCCTCAGTGTCCTTGCCCACACCCTCCATGTAACTGCCCCTCAGTGCCTCTGACCTCAGCTTCCCTGTAAGCCCTCCACCTCATTGTCCCTACCCGCACCTTCCCTGTAATTCTCCCTCAGTGTCCCTGACCTCAGCCTATCTGTAACTCCCCCCTCTGTGTCCCTGGGTGGGGGAGGTGGGGGGCGCCAGTTCCTTACTTTGCGAGGGGCACTCAGACCCCTAGATACACCCCTGATTGCACGTAGAAACTTTTTGCTGCCCGTGCAATCAACTAGACGCCGTCTATGGGGGAGTGTATTTCTGCATAGCAGGGCTGCGATCGCTTGTGCAGCCCTGCTATGCAACAAAAAGTTTTGTGTAGAACAAGACCAGGGTAAGACTTACTTACCCTGTGCGATGAATCCAGCGTTGCAGGTCTCGGAATTGACGTCAGACATCCGCCCTCCAAACGCCTTGACACGCCTGCGTTCGGATCTTCATGGCCAGAAAACGGTGAGTTGACGCCCCGGAATGCCTTCCTCCTGTCAATCTTCTTGCATTTGCCACTGCAACCGCTTTCTTTGTGAGCGTCGTCGCTGCCCGGCGATGGCTGTTGCCGGCAGGGCCGGTGCAAGGTTACTTGGTACCCTAGGCAAAACGTCTGCCTACTGCCCCCCAACACCATCAATTACCCACTTCCCCAGTCAGTAAGGTGAAAATGCAGAGGTGGTGTATTGCATGTGCGTCTGAGTCAAGCTCTATGTGCTAGTGCCTGATGTTGGGTAGCTGGTGACTGTGCTACGTCATGGCTATAGGTCAGTGGATGTGTAGGTCCTCCTGGCTCTGGTACTGAGTTAGTTCCTAATTCTGGGTAGTTGATGATTACAGGCACTATGTTCGTTCTTGGCGCTGGGTGGATGGTGATTACGGGTACCGTGCTGTGCTCATTTCTGCCTCTGGATATTTGGAAGCTACTGGCACTGTGACCCTTGGTACAGTAGTTGGTAACTGCAAACACTGTACTAGTTTCTGGCTCAGGAAGTGAAGCTTTGAGACACTGTACGGCGGTGTCTTATACATCTCCCAGCTGTCTGACTGTAATGAGTACGACAAGGATGTATCTCTCAAAGACATCCTTAATTATTTGACAGGTACACTCAGTGGCACCCCCTTACCAGATCCTGGCACCCTACCCAGCTACCTATCTCTTTCTATTTCATTCTCTCTCTCATACATTCATATATACGTCATCCATACACTGCCTCTCTCATACTTACATGCATCCACTGTCTCTCTAAATCCATACATACATCCATACACTGCCTCTATCGGGTGGTCTTCAGTATGCTGCCAGCCACGATCCTGACCGCCGGCATGCCGACACATATTCTCCCTCTTGGGGGTCCACGACCCTCCTGGAGGGAGAATAAATAGCGTGGCGCACGTAGCGTGCCACCGTGCCCGCAAGGGGCTCATTAGCGCTCACCCAGCTGTCAGTATACTGGCGGTCGGGATCCCAGCGCCAGTATGCTGGCCCCCGGGATCCCGGCCGCCGGTCACTCATACTACACCCCCTCTATCAAACATACTTACATACACCAACACACTGCCTCTATCATACATACATACACACACACACACACTGCCCCTTTCATACATATATACACACATGCATACACTGCCCCTTTCATATATATACATCCATACACTGCCCCTTTCATATATATATACATCCATACACTGCCCCTTTCATACATATATACACACATGCGTACACTGCCCCTTTCATATATATACATCCATACACTGCCCCTTTCATATATATATACATCCATACACTGCCCCTTTCATACATATATACATCCATAAACTGCCCCTTTCATACATATATACACACATGCGTACACTGCCCCTTTCATATATATACATCCATACACTGCCCCTTTCATATATATATACATCCATACACTGCCCCTTTCATACATATATACATCCATACACTGCCCCTATCATACATATATACACACATGCATACACTGCCCCTTTCATATATATACATCCATACACTGCCCCTTTCATATATATATACATCCATACACTGCCCCTTTCATACATATATACATCCATACACTACCCCTTTCATATATATATACACACATGCGTACACTGCCCCTTTCATATATATACATCCATACACTGCCCCTTTCATATATATATACATGCGTACACTGCCCCTTTCATACATACATACATACATCCATACACTGCCGCATTCATACATACATATATACGTCCACAAACTGCCGCATTCATACATACATATATACATCCATACACTGCCGCATTCATATATATATATACATGCGTACACTGCCCCTTTCATACATATATACATCCATACACTGCCCCTTTCATACATACATCCATACACTGCCGCATTCATACATACATATATACGTCCACAAACTGTCGCATTCATACTAGTGATGAGCGGGTTCGGTTCCTCGGAATCCGAACCCCCCCGAACTTCAGCCTTTTTACATGGGTCCGAGGCAGACTCGGATCTTCCCGCCTTGCTCGGTTAACCCGAGCGCGCCCGAACGTCATCATCCCGCTGTCGGATTCTCGCGAGCCTCGGATTCTATCGCGAGACTCGGATTCTATATAAGGAGCCGCGCGTCGCCGCCATTTTCACACGTGCATTGAGATTGATAGGGAGAGGACGTGGCTGGCGTCCTCTCCGTTTAGAATAGAAATAGATAGTGAGAGTGAGACACTTGATTTACTGGAGCTTAGTAGTACTCAGAGAGTGCAGAGTTTACTAGTGACTGACCAGTGACCACCAGTGCAGTTTTATTATTATTTAATATAATCCGTTCTCTGCCTGAAAAAAAACGATACACAGTGACACAGTATACCATATCTGTGCTCAGCCTCAGTGTGCTGCATCATCTATGTATATCTGACTGTGCTGAGTGCTCACTGCTCACACAGCTTAATTGTGGGGGAGACTGGGGAGCAGTTATAGCAGGAGTACATTAACAGTGCACACTTTTGCTGCCAGAGTGCCACTGCCAGTGTGACTGACCAGTGACCACTGACCACCAGTATATTGTGATTGTCTGCCTGAAAAAGTTAAACACTCGTCGTGTGGTGTTTTTATTCTATAAACGCATTCTGCTGACAGTGTCCAGCAGGTCCGTCATTATATAATATATACCTGTCCTGCAGTAGTGATATATATATATTTTTTATATCATTATCATCCAGTCTATATTAGCAGCAGACGCAGTACGGTAGTCCACGGCTGTAGCTACCTCTGTGTCGGCAGTCGCTCGTCCATCCATAATTGTATACCACCTACCTGTGGTGTTTTTTTTTCTTTCTATCTTCTTGATACTAGTAGCTTACTTTAGGAGTCTGCAGTGCTGACAGTGTCCAGCAGGTCCGTCATTATATAATTTATACCTGTCCGGCTGCAGTAGTGATATATATATATTTTTTATATCATTATCATCCAGTCTATATTAGCAGCAGACGCAGTACGGTAGTCCACGGCTGTAGCTACCTCTGTGTCGGCAGTCGCTCGTCCATCCATAATTGTATACCACCTACCTGTGGTGTTTTTTTCTCTCTCTATCTTCTTGATACTAGTAGCTTACTTTAGGAGTCTGCAGTGCTGACAGTGTCCAGCAGGTTCGTCATTATATAATATATACCTGACCTGCTGTAGTGATATATATATATTTTTTATATCATTATCATCCAGTCTATATTAGCAGCAGACGCAGTACGGTAGTCCACGGCTGTAGCTACCTCTGTGTCGGCAGTCGCTCGTCCATCCATAATTGTATACCACCTACCTGTTGTGTTTTTTTTTTCTATCTTCTTGATACTAGTAGCTTACTTTAGGAGTCTGCAGTGCTGACAGTGTCCAGCAGGTCCGTCATTATATAATATATACCTGTCCGGCTGCAGTAGTGATATATATATATTTTTTATATAATTATCATCCAGTCTATATTAGCAGCAGACGCAGTACGGTAGTCCACGGCTGTAGCTACCTCTGTGTCGGCAGTCGCTCGTCCATCCATAATTGTATACCACCTACCTGTGGTGTTTTTTTTCTTTCTATCTTCTTGATACTAGTAGCTTGCTTTAGGAGTCTGCAGTGCTGACAGTGTCCAGCAGGTCCGTCATTCTATAATATATACCTGTCCGGCTGCAGTAGTGATATATATATATTTTTTATATCATTATCATCCAGTCTATATTAGCAGCAGACGCAGTACGGTAGTCCACGGCTGTAGCTACCTCTGTGTCGGCAGTCGCTCGTCCATCCATAATTGTATACCACCTACCTGTTGTGTTTTTTTTTTCTATCTTCTTGATACTAGTAGCTTACTTTAGGAGTCTGCAGTGCTGACAGTGTCCAGCAGGTCCGTCATTATATAATATATACCTGTCCGGCTGCAGTAGTGATATATATATATTTTTTATATCATTATCATCCAGTCTATATTAGCAGCAGATGCAGTACGGTAGTCCACGGCTGTAGCTACCTCTGTGTCGGCAGTCACTCGTCCATCCATAATTGTATACCACCTACCTGTGGTGTTTTTTTTTTCTTCTATCTTCTTGATACTAGTAGCTTACTTTAGGAGTCTGCAGTGCTGACAGTGTCCAGCAGGTCCGTCATTATATAATATATACCTGTCCGGCTGCAGTAGTGATATATATATATTTTTTATATTATTATCATCCAGTCTATATTAGCAGCAGACGCAGTACGGTAGTCCACGGCTGTAGCTACCTCTGTGTCGGCAGTCGCTCGTCCATCCATAATTGTATACCACCTACCTGTGGTGTTTTTTTTTCTTTCTATCTTCTTGATACTAGTAGCTTACTTTAGGAGTCTGCAGTGCTGACAGTGTCCAGCAGGTCCGTCATTATATAATATATACCTGTCCGGCTGCAGTAGTGATATATATATTTTTTTTATATCATTATCATCCAGTCTATATTAGCAGCAGACGCAGTACGGTAGTCCACGGCTGTAGCTACCTCTGTGTCGGCAGTCGCTCGTCCATCCATAAGTATACTAGTATCCATCCATCTCCATTGTTTACCTGAGGTGCCTTTTAGTTGTGCCTATTAAAATATGGAGAACAAAAATGTTGAGGTTCCAAAAATAGGGAAAGATCAAGATTGACTTCCACCTCGTGCTGAAGCTGCTGCCACTAGTCATGGCCGAGACGATGAAATGCCAGCAACGTCGTCTGCCAAGGCCGATGCCCAATGTCATAGTACAGAGCATGTAAAATCCAAAACACAAAATATCAGTAAAAAAAGGACTCCAAAATCTAAAATAAAATTGTCGGAGGAGAAGCGTAAACTTGCCAATATGCCATTTACCACACGGAGTGGCAAGGAACGGCTGAGGCCCTGGCCTATGTTCATGGCTAGTGGTTCAGCTTCACATGAGGATGGAAGCACTCAGCCTCTCGCTAGAAAAATGAAAAGACTCAAGCTGGCAAAAGCACAGCAAAGAACTGTGCGTTCTTCGAAATCACAAATCCACAAGGAGAGTCCAATTGTGTCGTTTGCGATGCCTGACCTTCCCAACACTGGACGTGAAGAGCATGCGCCTTCCACCATTTGCACGCCCCTGCAAGTGCTGGAAGGAGCACCCGCAGTCCAGTTCCTGATAGTTAGATTGAAGATGTCAGTGTTGAAGTACACCAGGATGAGGAGGATATGGGTGTTGCTGGCGCTGGGGAGGAAATTGACCAGGAGGATTCTGATGGTGAGGTGGTTTGTTTAAGTCAGGCACCCGGGGAGACACCTGTTGTCCGTGGGAGGAATAGGGCCATTGACATGCCTGGTGAAAATACCAAAAAAATCAGCTCTTTGGTGTGGAAGTATTTCAACAGAAATGCGGACAACATTTGTCAAGCCGTGTGCTGCCTTTGTCAAGCTGTAATAAGTAGGGGTAAGGACGTTAACCACCTCGGAACATCCTCCCTTATACGTCACCTGCAGCGCATTCATCATAAGTCAGTGACAAGTTCAAAAACTTTGGGCGACAGCGGAAGCAGTCCACTGACCAGTAAATCCCTTCCTCTTGTAACCAAGCTCACGCAAACCACCCCACCAACTCCCTCAGTGTCAATTTCCTCCTTCCCCAGGAATGCCAATAGTCCTGCAGGCCATGTCACTGGCAATTCTGACGAGTCCTCTCCTGCCTGGGATTCCTCCGATGCATCCTTGCGTGTAACGCCTACTGCTGCTGGCGCTGCTGTTGTTGCTGCTGGGAGTCGATGGTCATCCCAGAGGGGAAGTCGTAAGACCACTTTTACTACTTCCACCAAGCAATTGACTGTCCAACAGTCCTTTGCGAGGAAGATGAAATATCACAGCAGTCATCCTGCTGCAAAGCGGATAACTGAGGCCTTGGCATCCTGGGCGGTGAGAAACGTGGTTCCGGTATCCATCATTACTGCAGAGCCAACTAGAGACTTGTTGGAGGTACTGTGTCCCCGGTACCAAATACCATCTAGGTTCCATTTCTCTAGGCAGGCGATACCGAAAATGTACACAGACCTCAGAAAAAGACTCACCAGTGTCCTAAAAAATGCAGTTGTACCCAATGTCCACTTAACCACGGACATGTGGACAAGTGGAGCAGGGCAGGCTCAGGACTATATGACTGTGACAGCCCACTGGGTAGATGTATGGACTCCCGCCGCAAGAACAGCAGCGGCGGCACCAGTAGCAGCATCTCGCAAACGCCAACTTTTTCCTAGGCAGGCTACGCTCTGTATCACCGCTTTCCAGAATACGCACACAGCTGAAAACCTCTTACGGCAACTGAGGAAGATCATCGCGGAATGGCTTACCCCAATTGGACTCTCCTGTGGATTTGTGGCATCGGACAACGCCAGCAATATTGTGTGTGCATTAAATATGGGCAAATTCCAGCACGTCCCATGTTTTGCACATACCTTGAATTTGGTGGTGCAGAATTATTTAAAAAACGAGAGGGGCGTGCAAGAGATGCTGTCGGTGGCCAGAAGAATTGCGGGACACTTTCGGCGTACAGGCACCACGTACAGAAGACTGGAGCACCACCAAAAACGCCTGAACCTGCCCTGCCATCATCTGAAGCAAGAAGTGGTAACGAGGTGGAATTCAACTCTATATGCTTCAGAGGTTGGAGGAGCAGCAAAAGGCAATTCAAGCCTATACAACTGAGCACGATATAGGAGGTGGAATGCACCTGTCTCAAGCGCAGTGGAGAATGATTTCAACGTTGTGCAAGGTTCTGCAACCTTTTGAACTTGCCACACGTGAAGTCAGTTCAGACACTGCCAGCCTGAGTCAGGTCATTCCCCTCATCAGGCTTTTGCAGAAGAAGCTGGAGACATTGAAGGAGGAGCTAAAAGGGAGCGATTCCGCTAGGCATGTGGGACTTGTGGATGGAGCCCTTAATTCGCTTAACAAGGATTCACGGGTGGTCAATCTGTTGAAATCAGAGCACTACATTTTGTCCACCGTGCTCGATCCTAGATTTAAAACCTACCTTGGATCTCTCTTTCCGGCAGACACAAGTCTGCTGGGGTTCAAAGAACTGCTGGTGACAAAATTGTCAAGTCAAGCGGAACGCGACCTGTCAACATCTCCTCCTTCACATTCTCCCGCAACTGGGGGTGCGAGGAAAAGGCTCAGAATTCCGAGCCCACCCGCTGGCGGTGATGCAGGGCAGTCTGGAGCGACTGCTGATGCTGACATCTGGTCCGGACTGAAGGACCTGACAACGATTACGGACATGTCGTCTACTGTCACTGCATATGATTCTCTCCCCATTGAAAGAATGGTGGAGGATTATATGAGTGACCGCATCCAAGTTGGCACGTCAGACAGTCCGTACTTATACTGGCAGGAAAAAGAGGCAATTTGGAGGCCCTTGCACAAACTGGCTTTATTCTACCTAAGTTGCCCTCCTATAAGTGTGTACTCCGAAAGAGTGTTTAGTGCTGCCGCTCACCTTGTCAGCAATCGGCGTACGAGGTTACATCCAGAAAATGTGGAGAAGATGATGTTCATTAAAATGAATTATAATCAATTCCTCCGTGGAGACATTCACCAGCAGCAATTGCCTCCACAAAGTACACAGGGAGCTGAGATGGTGGATTCCAGTGGGGACGAATTGATAATCTGTGAGGAGGGGGATGTACACGGTGATATATCGGAGGATGATGATGAGGTGGACATCTTGCCTCTGTAGAGCCAGTTTGTGCAAGGAGAGATTAATTGCTTCTTTTTTGGTGGGGGTCCAAACCAACCCGTCATTTCAGTCACAGTCGTGTGGCAGACCCTGTCACTGAAATGATGGGTTGGTTAAAGTGTGCATGTCCTGTTTATACAACATAAGGGTGGGTGGGAGGGCCCAAGGACAATTCCATCTTGCACCTCTTTTTTCTTTCATTTTTCTTTGCGTCATGTGCTGTTTGGGGAGTAGTTTTTGGAAGGGCCATCCTGCGTGACACTGCAGTGCCACTCCTAGATGGGCCAGGGGTTTGTGTCGGCCACTTGGGTCGCTTATCTTAGTCACACAGCTACCTCATTGCGCATCTTTTTTTTCTTCTTTGCGTCATGTGCTGTTTGGGGAGTAGTTTTTTGAAGGGCCATCCTGCGTGACACTGCAGTGCCACTCCTAGATGGGCCAGGTGTTTGTGTCGGCCACTAGGGTCGCTTAGCTTAGTCACACAGCTACCTCATTGCGCCTCTTTTTTTCTTTGCGTCATGTGCTGTTTGGGGGGTGTTTTTTGGAAGGGCCATCCTGCGTGACACTGCAGTGCCACTCCTAGATGGGCCAGGTGTTTGTGTCGGCCACTAGGGTCGCTTAGCTTACTCACACAGCTACCTCATTGCGCCTCTTTTTTTTCTTCTTTGCGTCATGTGCTGTTTGGGGAGTAGTTTTTTGAAGGGCCATCCTGCGTGACACTGCAGTGCCACTCCTAGATGGGCCAGGTGTTTGTGTCGGCCACTTGGGTCGCTGAGTTTAGTCATCCAGCGACCTCGGTGCAAATTTTAGGACTAAAAATAATATTGTGAGGTGTGAGGTGTTCAGAATAGACTGAAAATGAGTGGAAATTATGGTTATTGAGGTTAATAATACTTTGTTTTTTAGGGTTTTTTGAAAAAAACACCCGAATCCAAAACACACCCGAATCCGACAAAAAAAATTCGGTGAGGTTTTGCCAAAACGCGTTCGAACCCAAAACACGGCCGCAGAACCGAACCCAAAACCAAAACACAAAACCCGAAAAATTTCCGGTGCTCATCACTAATTTATACATACATATATACATCCATACACTGCCGCATTCATACATACATATATACATCCATACACTGCCGCATTCATACATACATATATACATCCATACACTGCCGCATTCATACATACATACATATATACATCCATACACTGCCACATTCATACATACATATATACATCCATACACTGCCGCATTCATACATACATACATCCATACACTGCCGCATTCATACATACATATATACATCCATACACTGCCGCATTCATACATACATATATACATCCATACACTGCCGCATTCATACATACATATATACATCCATACACTGCCGCATTCATACATACATACATCCATACACTGCCGCATTCATACATACATTACACTGCCCCTTTTATACATATATACATCCATACACTGCCTCTCTCATACATACACTGCCGTTTTCATACATACATACACCCATACACTGCCGCATTCATACATACATATATACATCCATACACTGCCGCATTCATACATACATACATACATCCATACACTGCCGCATTCATACATACATATATACATCCATACACTGCTGCATTCATACATACATATATACATCCATACACTGCCGCATTCATACATACATATATACATCCATACACTGCCGCATTTATACATACATATATACATCCATACACTGCCGCATTCATACATGCATCCATCCATACACTGCCGCATTCATACATACATATATACATGCATACACTGCCGCATTCATACATACATATATACATCCATACACTGCCGCATTCATACATACATATATACGTCCACACACTGCTTCTATACATACATACATATATACATCCATACACTGCCGCATTCATACATACATATATACGTCCACACACTGCTTCTATACATACATACATACATATATACGTCCACACACTGCTTCTATACATACATACATATATACGTCCACACACTGCTTCTATACATACATACATACATATATACGTCCACACACTGCTTCTATACATACATACACTGCCTCCATCCATACGTCACACGCAGCCGCTGTGACCCGGGACGTGGCGGGTACCTGCCTGCCAGCACAGCTGGCAGGGAGCTACTCAGCAGGAGCAAAAGCATCGCCACTGTGCAATGCTTTTGCACCCTTGTGGGGGGGATAGGGCCAGACATGCGGGGTGGACTAGCCCTGTGCTGGGCGTCCCCCCACATGTCTGAGAATCTGATCGTAGCTGTGCTAAATTTATCACATCTACGATCAGCTCTGAATTACTCCCACAATTAGTACCTTAGTTATTTTGACCCATATCCTGTTGGTATGAAAACTGTACACCTCCTGACAATCTGACCAAACCTATCACATGAGACTATGTGGTAGCATGTGAGTGTCAGGCTATGGGGCAACGTGTGTGTGTCAGGCTATGGGGCAGCGTGTGTGTGCGTCAGGCTATGGGGAAGCGTGTGTGTCAGGCTATGGGGCAGCGTGTGTGTGACAGGCTATGGGGAAGCGTGTGTGTGACAGGCTATGGGGAAGCGTGTGTGTGTCAGGCTATGGGGCAGCGTGTGTGTGACAGGCTATGGGGAAGCGTGTGTGTGTCAGGCTATGGGGAAGCGTGTGTTTGTCAGGCTATGGGGCAGCGTGTGAGTGTCAGGCTATGGGGCAGCGTGTGTGTGTCAGGCTATGGGGCAGCGTGTGTGTGTCAGGCTATGGGGCAGAGTATGTGTGTGTTTCAGGCTATGGGGCAGCGTGTGTGTGTGTCAGGCTATGGGGCAGCGTGTGTGTGTGTCAGGCTATGGGGCAGCGTGTGAGTGTCAGGCTATGGGGCAGCGTGTGTGTGTCAGGCTATGGGGCAGCGTGTGTGTGTCAGGCTATGGGGCAGCGTGTGTGTGTGTCATGCTATGGGGAAGCGTGTGTGTGTCAGGCTATGGGGAAGCGTGTGTGTGTCAGGCTATGGGGCAGCGTGTGTGTGTCAGGCTATGGGGCAGCGTGTGTGTGTCAGGCTATGGGGCAACGTGTGTGTGTCAGGCTATGGGGCAGCGTGTGTGTGTGAGGCTATGGGGCAGCGTGTGTGTGTCAGGCTATGGAGCAACGTGTGTGTGTCAGGCTATGGGGAAGCGTGTGAGTGTCAGGCTATGGGGCAGCGTGTGTGTGTCTCAGGCTATGGGGAAGCGTGTGTGTGTCAGGCTATGGGGCAACGTGTGAGTGTCAGGCTATGGGGCAGCGTGTGTGTGTCTCAGGCTATGGGGAAGCGTGTGTGTGTCAGGCTATGGGGCAACGTGTGAGTGTCAGGCTATGGGGCAGCGTGTGAGTGTCAGGCTATGGGGAAGCGTGTGTGTGTCAGGCTATGGGGAAGCATGTGTGTGTCAGGCTATGGGGCAGCGTGTGTGTGTGTCAGGCTATGGGGCAGCGTGTGTGTGTGTCAGGCTATGGGGCAGCGTGTGTGTGTCAGGCTATGGGGCAGCGTGTGTGTGTCAGGCTATTGGGCAGCGTGTGTGTGTCAGGCTATGGGGCAGCGTGTGAGTGTCAGGCTATGGGGCAGCGTGTGTGTGTCAGGCTATGGGGCAGCGTGTGTGTGTCAGGCTATGGGGCAGCCTGTGTGTGTCAGGCTATGGGGCAGCGTGTGTGTGTGTCAGGCTATGGGGCAGCGTGTGAGTGTGAGGCTATGGGGCAGCGTGTGTGTGTCAGGCTATGGGGCAGCCTGTGTGTGTCAGGTTATGGGGCAGCGTGTGTGTGTCAGGTTGTGTCAGGCTATGGGGCAGCGTGTGTGTGTCAGGCTATGGGGCAGCGTGTGTGTGTCAGGCTATGGGGCAGCGTGTGTGTCAGGCTATGGGGCAGCGTGTGTGTGTCAGGCTATGGGGCAGCGTGTGTGTGTCAGGCTATGGGGCAGCGTGTGTGTGTCAGGCTATGGGGCAGAGTATATGTGTGTGTTTCAGGCTATGGGGCAGAGTGTGTGTGTGTCAGGCTATGGGGCAGCGTGTGAGTGTCAGGCTATGGGGCAGCGTGTGTGTGTCAGGCTATGGGGCAGCGTGTGTGTGTCAGGCTATGGGGCAGCGTGTGTGTGTGTCATGCTATGGGGAAGCGTGTGTGTGTCAGGCTATGGGGAAGCGTGTGTGTGTCAGGCTATGGGGCAGCGTGTGTGTCAGGCTATGGGGCAACGTGTGTGTGTCAGGCTATGGGGCAGCGTGTGTGTGTCAGGCTATGGGTCAGCGTGTGAGTGTCAGGCTATGGGGCAGCGTGTGTGTGTCACAGGCTATGGGGAAGCGTGTGTATGTCAGGCTATGGGGAAGCGTGTGTGTGTCAGGCTATGGGGCAGCGTGTGTGTGTGTCAGGCTATGGGGCAGCGTGTGTGTGTGTCAGGTTATAGGGAAACGTGTGTGTGTCAGGCTATGGGGCAGCGTGTGTGTGTCAGGCTATGGGGCAGCGTGTGTGTGTCAGGCTATGGGGCAGCGTGTGTGTGTCAGGCTATGGGGCAGCCTGTGTGTCAGGCTATGGGGCAGCGTGTGTGTGTCAGGCTATGGGGCAGCGTGTGTGTGTCAGGCTATGGGGCAGCGTGTGTGTGTCAGGCTATGGGGCAGCGTGTGTGTGTCAGGCTATGGGGCAGCGTGTTTGTGTCAGGTTGTGTCAGGCTATTGGGCAGCATGTGTGTGTCAGGCTATGGGGCAGCGTGTGAGTGTCAGGCTATGGGGCAGCCTGTGAGTGTCAGGCTATGGGGCAGCGTGTGTGTGTCAGGCTATGGGGCAGCGTGTGTGTGTCAGGCTATGGGGCAGCGTGTGTGTGTCAGGTTATGGGGCAGCGTGTGTGTGTCAGGTTGTGTCAGGCTATTGGGCAGCGTGTGTGTGTCAGGCTATGGAGCAGCGTGTGTGTGTGTCAGGCTATGGGGCAGCGTGTGTGTGTCAGGCTATGGGGCAGCGTGTGTGTGTGTCAGGCTATGGGGCAGCATGTGTGTGTCAGGCTATGGGGCAGCGTGTGTGTGTGTCAGGCTATGGAGCAGCGTGTGTGTGTGAGGCTATGGGGCAGCGTGTGTGTGTGAGGCTATGGGGCAGCGTGTGTGTGTCAGGCTATGGGGCAGCATGTGTGTGTCAGGCTATGGGGCAGCGTGTGTGTGTGTCAGGCTATGGGGCAGCGTGTGTGTGTGTCAGGCTATGGGGCAGCGTGTGTGTGTCAGGCTATGGGGCAGCGTGTGTGTGTGTCAGGCTATGGGGCAGCGTGTGTGTGTCAGGCTATGGGGCAGCGTGTGTGTGTCAGGCTATGGGGCAGCCTGTGTGTGTCAGGCTATGGGGCAGCGTGTGTGTGTGTCAGGCTATGGGGCAGCGTGTGTGTGTGTCAGGCTATGGGGCAGCGTGTGTGTGTCAGGCTATGGGGCAGCCTGTGTGTGTCAGGCTATGGGGCAGCGTGTGTGTGTGTCAGGCTATGGGGCAGCGTGTGTGTGTCAGGCTATGGGGCAGCGTGTGTGTGTCAGGCTATGGGGCAGCCTGTGTGTGTCAGGCTATGGGGCAGCGTGTGTGTGTGTCAGGCTATGGGGCAGCGTGTGTGTGTCAGGCTATGGGGCAGCGTGTGTGTGTGTCAGGCTATGGGGCAGCGTGTGTGTGTGTCAGGCTATGGGGCAGCGTGTGTGTGTCAGGCTATGGGGCAGCCTGTGTGTGTCAGGCTATGGGGCAGCGTGTGTGTGTGTCAGGCTATGGGGCAGCGTGTGTGTGTCAGGCTATGGGGCAGCGTGTGTGTGTCAGGCTATGGGGCAGCCTGTGTGTGTCAGGCTATGGGGCAGCGTGTGTGTGTGTCAGGCTATGGGGCAGCGTGTGTGTGTGTGTGTGTGTGTGTGTGTGTGAGGCTATGGGGCAGCGTGTGTGTGTCAGGCTATGGGGCAGCGTGTGTGTGTCAGGGTATGGGGCAGCCTGTGTGTGTCAGGCTATGGGGCAGCGTGTGTGTGTGTCAGGCTATGGGGCAGCGTGTGTGTGTGTGTCAGACTATGGGGCAGCGTGTGTGTGTGTGTGTGTGTGTGTGTGAGGCAGCTCCAGGCGTTGCACTGACCTGTAGGATGCATGCAGAGTTCACCTCACAGACGGTGACAGCTGCCCTGTGTCCATGCATTTTTCTTCGTGGTATTTCTGGTACTCCTGTAGGCAGCTCAGCCCCTGCAGCTGCCCTTTTCTCAGAATTTCAGTGCCCAGGGTTCCCAACAGTTACTGAAGGGTGAATGGAAGGACTTCAGCCAAAATGGGGGCGGGGCACCAGGAGCCACCGGTGGGCGGGGCTTCGGCAGCTACTGCAGAGGAGCGTCAGGTACAGTATCTGGCCAGTGAATAGGCACTGCTTTGCATATGGCCACGCCCCCTCCCTATGGCTCTCCCCTTCTCTTCTAGTACTGCTGCGGACAGTGGCCCTCATTCCGAGTTGTTCGCTCGCTAGCAGATTTTAGCAGCATTGCACACGCTAGGCCGCCGCCCTCTGGGAGTGTATCTTAGCTTAGCAGAATTGCAAACCAAAGATTAGCAGATTTGCGAATAGACACTTCTTAGCAGTTTCTGAGTAGCTGGAGACTTACTCCTACATTGCGATCAGCTCAGCCCGTTTCGTTCCTGGTTTGACGTCACAAACACACCCAGCGTTCGCCCAGACACTCCCCCGTTTCTCCAGCCACTCCCGCGTTTTATCCTGGCACGCCTGCGTTTTTCCGCACACTCCCAGAAAACGGTCAGTTTCCGCCCAGAAACACCCACTTCCTGTCAATCACACTCCGATCACTTCAACGATGAAAATTCTTCGTTCGGACGTGAGTAAATCTACTAAGTTTTGTGCTAAAATACTTAGCGCATGCGCACTGCATACCATGCGCATGCGCATTTTTGACTTAATCGCTCCGTTGCGAAAATCGGCAACGAGCGAACAACTCGGAATGACCCCCAGTGTGCCTGAGCAGCCTCAGCCTGTCTCTTGTTCTCGGTGTGACTGGGTGCAGGGGAGCTGCGGGCCATGGAGTTAGTGGGGGCCACATCGCAGCTGCATCCCCTGCACCTGTGGTAGTTACGCCACTGCCAACCGCCGGGTTAGCGCTGTTCCTACTGGTGGGGAGGCACTACTCTTGTTACTGCCCCCAGCTCCATAAGCGCGTGGTTGGCGCTGCTGTTGGTGAGGGGGCGGGCGGCTGCTGCTGGTGAGGGGGTGGGCGTCTTCTGCCTCTCCATTCACCAATCCCCCCTGCGCAGTTCCGACCCGATCGCACAGCTGCGACGAAGCGCAGCGTACGATCGGGACGGAATTACCCCCTATATAGGCTTGCCACACTATCCCTTCAAAAGGCGACACATATGAATTACACAGGTTCTCTAGCTGCTTAAAACCAGGTGAACTGCATGCTTGAAGTCAGTCAGCCACAGAACTTGTGTCATTCATGAGTGTCCCGGTTTAAAGGGATAGTATGGTATGCCTAAAGGGAGAGATGTTTGCTTAATTTCGAAGCAATCTGACCAGATTGCTTAGAAATTAAGCACGGATCACCGCTGGGTGAAGTGAGTGGTCCCCCCTCCCCCACTCAGCACACATTGCGCTATGTCTTGAGTGTCCTGAGATGCTAGATAGCTCAGCACACATCTCTGGGACACATCTCTCCGTGAGTCCCCGCTTTAAGTATATATACACCTTTGAGTCAAAACAGTAAAACCACTGACAGGTATAGTGAATTACATTGAATATCTTTTTGTGACAGCACCTGTCATGGGGTGGAATATATTAGAGATGAGCGCCTGAAATTTTTCGGGTTTTGTGTTTTGGTTTTGGGTTCGGTTCCGCGGCCGTGTTTTGGGTTCGAACGCGTTTTGGCAAAACCTCACCGAATTATTTTTGTCGGATTCGGGTGTGTTTTGGATTCGGGTGTTTTTTTCCAAAAACACTAAAAAACAGCTTAAATCATAGAATTTGGGGGTCATTTTGATCCCAAAGTATTATTAACCTCAAAAACCATAATTTACACTCATTTTCAGTCTATTCTGAATACCTCACACCTCACAATATTATTTTTAGTCCTAAAATTTGCACCGAGGTCGCTGTGTGAGTAAGATAAGCGACCCTAGTGGCCGACACAAACACCGGGCCCATCTAGGAGTGGCACTGCAGTGTCACGCAGGATGTCCCTTCCAAAAAACCCTCCCCAAACAGCACATGACGCAAAGAAAAAAAGAGGCGCAATGAGGTAGCTGTGTGAGTAAGATTAGCGACCCTAGTGGCCGACACAAACACCGGGCCCATCTAGGAGTGGCATTTTTGTTCTCCATATTTTAATAGGCACAACTAAAAGGCACCTCAGGTAAACAATGGAGATGGATGGATTGGATACTAGTATACAATTATGGACGGGCTGCCGAGTGCCGACACAGAGGTAGCCACAGCCGTGAACTACCGCACTGTACTGTGTCTGCTGCTAATATATAGACTGGTTGATAAAGAGATAGTATACTCGTAACTAGTATGTATGTATAAAGAAAGAAAAAAAAACCACGGTTAGGTGGTATATACAATTATGGACGGGCTGCCGAGTGCCGACACAGAGGTAGCCACAGCCGTGAACTACCGCACTGTACTGTGTCTGCTGCTAATATATAGACTGGTTGATAAAGAGATAGTATACTCGTAACTAGTATGTATGTATAAAGAAAGAAAAAAAAACCACGGTTAGGTCACTGGTATATACAATTATGGACGGGCTGCCGAGTGCCGACACAGAGGTAGCCACAGCCGTGAACTACCGCACTGTACTGTGTCTGCTGCTAATATATAGACTGGTTGATAAAGAGATAGTATACTCGTAACTAGTATGTATGTATAAAGAAAGAAAAAAAAACCACGGTTAGGTCACTGGTATATACAATTATGGACGGGCTGCCGAGTGCCGACACAGAGGTAGCCACAGCCGTGAACTACCGCACTGTACTGTGTCTGCTGCTAATATATAGACTGGTTGATAAAGAGATAGTATACTCGTAACTAGTATGTATGTATAAAGAAAGAAAAAAAAACCACGGTTAGGTGGTATATACAATTATGGACGGGCTGCCGAGTGCCGACACAGAGGTAGCCACAGCCGTGAACTACCGCACTGTACTGTGTCTGCTGCTAATATATAGACTGGTTGATAAAGAGATAGTATACTCGTAACTAGTATGTATGTATAAAGAAAGAAAAAAAAACCACGGTTAGGTCACTGGTATATACAATTATGGACGGGCTGCCGACTGCCGACACAGAGGTAGCCACAGCCGTGAACTACCGCACTGTACACTGGTTGATAAAGAGATAGTAGTATACTCGTAACAACTAGTATGACACTATGACGGTATAAAGAATGAAAAAAAAACCACGGTTAGGTGGTATATATTATAATACAATTATGGATGGACGGACTGCCTGCCGACTGCCGACACAGAGGTAGCCACAGCCGTGAACTACCGCACTGTACACTGGTTGATAAAGAGATAGTAGTATACTCGTAACAACTAGTATGACACTATGACGGTATAAAGAATGAAAAAAAAACCACGGTTAGGTGGTATATATTATAATAATACAATTATGGATGGACGGACTGCCTGCCGACTGCCGACACAGAGGTAGCCACAGCCGTGAACTACCGCACTGTACACTGGTTGATAAAGAGATAGTAGTATACTCGTAACAACTAGTATGACTATGACGACAGTATAAAGAAAGAAAAAAAAATACCACTGCCTGCCGAGTGCCGACTGCCGACACAGAGGTAGCCACAGCCGTGAACTACCGCACTGTACTGTGTCTGCTGCTAATATAGACTGGTTGATAAAGAGATAGTATACAACAATATACTACTATACTGGTGGTCAGGCACTGGTCACCACTAGTCACACTGGCAGTGGCACTCCTGCAGCAAAAGTGTGCACTGTTTAATTTTAAATTAATATAATATTATGTACTCCTGGCTCCTGCTATAACAACCTGCAGTGCTCCCCAGTCTCCCCCACAATTATTATAAGCTTTTATACATTGATGTGCAGCACACTGGGCTGAGCTGAGTGCACACAGACTGAGTCACACTGTGTGACTGCTGTGTATCGTTTTTTTCAGGCAGAGAACGGATATAGCAGAGAACGGATATATTAAATAAAAGTTAACTTAACAACAACTGCACTGGTCACTGTGGTAAACTCTGTCTGCACAATCTCTCTCTCTCTCTCTCTCTTCTAATCTATTCTAATGGAGAGGACGCCAGCCACGTCCTCTCCCTATCAATCTCAATGCACGTGTGAAAATGGCGGCGACGCGCGGCTCCTTATATAGAATCCGAGTCTCGCGAGAATCCGACAGCGTCATGATGACGTTCGGGCGCGCTCGGGTTAACCGAGCAAGGCGGGAAGATCCGAGTCGCTCGGACCCGTGAAAAAAAAAGTGAAGTTCGTGCGGGTTCGGATTCAAAGAAACCGAACCCGCTCATCTCTAGAATATATTAGGCAGCAAGTGAACACTCAACGGGCAAGCGTAAGGATCTGAGCGATTTTGACAAGGGCCAAATATGATGGCTAGACAACTGGGTCTGAGCATCTCCAAAACGGCAGGTGGGTAGTATCTACCACAGGTTGTACAAGGAAGGAGAATCTGTGAACCGGCGACAGGGTCATCGGGACCCAAGGTTTATTAATGTGCATAGGGAGCAAAGGCTAGCCTGTCTGGTCCTGTCCTGCAGAAGAGCTGCTGCCGCACAAATTGCTGCAAACGTTATTGCTGGCTATGATTGAAAAGTGTCAGAACACACAGTGCATTGCAGCTTGCTGTGTATGGGCCTGTATTTATATACTATTATTTATTACCAGTTATTTATATAGCGCACACATATTCCGCAGCGCTTTACAGAGAATATTTGGCGATTCACATCAGTCCCTGCCCCAGTGGAGCTTACAATCTATATTCCCTACCACATGTACACGTACACACATACATACTACGGTTAATTTTTATTGGGTTCGAATTGACCTACCAGTATATTTTTGGATTGTGGGAGGAAACCCACGCTAGTACGGGGAGAATATACAAACTCCACACAGTTATGGCCATGGTGGGAATCAAACCCATGACCTCAGTGCTGTGAGGCAGTAATGCTAACCACTACACCATCCGTACTGGCCAGATACCACCATCCGTACTGTATAGCCGCAGACCGGTCAGAGTGCCCATACTGACCCCTGCCTACAGCTGAAAGCAGTACAATGGGCACAGGCACATGTGCACCAAAAATGGACCAGAAATGAACCATGGAGCAATGGAAGAGGTGTCCTGGTCTGATGAATCACATTTTATTCCATGTGGCTAGCAGGGTACGTGTGCACCATTTACCTGGGGAAGAGATGGCACTATGGGAAGAAGACAAGCCAGCAGAGGTAGTGTGATACTCTGGGTAATGTTCTGCTAGAAAACTTTGGTTCCTGGCCAGGGGAGTTTTATAAGAGGAGGGTGCCTGTGGGCAGACTACGGGTGAGCCCCCTCTGTGCCAGAGTCTACTGCGCATGCGCAGATCTCCGGAAACATGGCGCCTGCCATGGTCCGGAGACAAATTTCGTACTGCGCATATGCGCAGTAGACTCTGGTCATGTGCGGCGGCACATGCACATGTGCGGTAGCCATTTTGTGTATGATTTTTGCTGCGGCTGCTGTAGCTACAGCAGCTGCAGCGCCCCGTCGCGGGACTCCAGAAAGGTAAGTATTAAAACAACATGGGTGTAATGTGTGCATTGTGGGGGCCCCCTGTACCCAGGAGCCCGTGTGCCCCGCACACATTGCACCCATTATAAATGCCAATGGTCCTGGCATTAATGTGGATGTTACTGTGACATACCACCTAGCTATACATTGTTGCAGACCCAGTACACCCCTTCAGGGCAGCAGTGTTTACTGATGACAGTGGCCTCCCAGCAGGATAATGTATACTGCAGACATTGCTCAGGATGCACTAAAAAAACAAGTCCGAGCCATAGAGGCCCCACTACACAAGTTACAAGACTTGAAGGATCTGTTGCTATCATCTTGGTGGCAGATACCAGAGAACGTCTCGACGGGTCAGAGCTGTTTTGGCAGCATGAGGAGGACCTACACAATAAACAAGTAATTTTAATGTTAATATACACAGAAAACACACACACATATTTCATCTGTACTGTGTCACGCTCGGCATAAGTTGGGGTCCCAACAACCGAGTTTTGGCTGAAGGGACAGCTGCCTGTGAGGAGAGTAAACGAGGTGGCTGAATGTAATTATTCCTCATGGGGTGGAAGCTTCACTAAGTGTTAATGTTGGCCGGGGAGCGTAAAGAAAAGGAGGACTTCGTAGAAAGATAACTGTAGTTTTAATGCATAATCAGGCTGTACACGAATATTGGAGCAATTGAAGAAACTGGAAGAATTGAGTCTATGGTTAAATGACTTGAAGAGTGAAGCTGAAGAACTCCAGTAAAGAAGAACTGAAGACTGTGTTTTATGATTAAAAGACGAGGCTGAAGAACTTGGACTTTGAAGAAATGAAGACTGTGGTTTGTAATTGAAAGACGAGGCTGAAGACCTTGGACCTTGAAGAAATGAGGACTGTGGTTTGTGATTGAAAGACGAGGCTGAAGAACTTGGACTTTGAAGAAATGAGGACTGTGGTTTGTGATTGAAAGACGAGGCTGAAGAACTTGGACTTTGAAGAAATGAAGACTGTGGTTTGTGATTGAAAAGGCGAGGCTGAAGAACTTGGACTTTGAAGAAATTAAGACGTCTGTGGGAACTGTCAAAGTCAGAAAAATATCTCTATGCACACTACCATATTTGCACCTCACACAGGTCCGTGCTGCGCATGCGTACGCTCTCCCGTACGTGCGCATACTCACAGTCGCGGGCACCCGCAGGCGCATGGTATGCGTATTTACGGTAGAGTTTATGTGGTTGTAGCGTGCGACTCAATCATTACATATTTTCACTAATAATGTATTTTGTAGATCATGGTCCCTTTGATAGATTCTGAAAGTTTGGTTAATATAGAATGTTTATGAACAGAGGAATCCCTCTTTGTTTGATACGAAGGGTCAGATAGGAGTAATACAGTGGTGTTTAGTATCCATCGGAAGAATATTTAATTAGAAATATTCCGGTGTTGGTTTGAAGCAGATCAATCGCTCGTGCGAATAGTTATGGACATAAGAAGTTTATGAACATTTACTTTATTTGCACTTTATTACCCATGCGGCGGGAAACCCGGTTTCCCTCCCACCTGAGCAGTTGGAAATAGTCACAGCCCACCTGTATGAATCAACCTATGACCTTTTGTTATAATGCGAAGCCGAATTCCTGTGTCCAATGAACAATGAGATTGTAGGGACCATTGAATTGTATTGTGTGTGGGGCATAAATAGCAGGCCGACCATATCCAACTTCACTATCTTCAACGGTTCTCATTGCTGATAATCGGGAGCTGGATATCGAGGCGCATGCGATCGTTCCCCTTGTGCGTAAGTTCTCTCCGTAATCATATTGTCTTACTGTGAGCCATTTCTCTCTCTCCCTCTCTTCTCTTTCTCTCGTATTTTTCCTTGATTAGAATTGAATTGTATTGTATTGTATTTCCTGTGTAGTTATCTGGTTAGTTGGTTTATGTTATATTGTAGTGTATGCTTTGTACTGTGATTCCTTTTGCAAGTATAATAGTCATAATACACATAATAGGTTTCGGACCCTAAGCCCAGGTATCTGTGTATTCTTTATAGTGTTAAGTATTCCCTGAGCATCGGTGACACTCAAGCAGCTTTGTAGTTAATCAGGTTACACAAGGTTGCACTTACACTTTATCTCTACATTAAGGTTTGCTGTGTATTTCATTGCTAAAGGTATAGATATAAAGGTTTAACGTTGTGAGCGTCTGCATCGCTGGTGATCTCCTCGTGGTCCCGAGCGCCGCTACGCTATAGCGAATCATTACGATAAATCAACAGCCAATAGTCTGCCTGCCTGCGATCACTTGGCCGTGAGTGAACGTGACGCCTGAGCGTCTCGATCACGGCTAAGCGATCGATACGCAACTTGCGTACCCTTACGGTACTTCTTACGTAGATAGCGTACAGTGTTCTTAGACCTCATAAAGGGTTATATACACGATAAATATTTAGCTTTATCAATTGGCGGCTCGTCCTGTCCTTCACATATCTGCACTAGGTAGATCAGCAGACATTATCCCTCAGCAAAGGGCGGGAGGTTGTCTCGTAGTGCTGACGGGATAAGCGTCTGCTTCGCTTAGATAAAAGAGTGCTGAAGGAATCCGGGAACCGGAGGTAAGAACAAAACGCTAGTGTCTTTTAAAACTGTATTTTTTTGTCTTGCGTACACACGCACGCACACATATATATCTGCATTTCTTTTTCTTTTTCATTTTCGTATATCACTCTCCTGTCTGCCAGTTTTATAGTCGATAGAAGTGCTAAAAAAAAAAAAGATTTGCCGTTATTTCATAGTTTAAGAGTAAAGGTAATATAGTTAAAAGATAGACAAACACACAGTTTTGCCTGGGAGATAAGGCGAAGTCAGTGTGTTGTGTGGTAGATGACCAGGGATCATCTACATTGATAAAAATATAAATTGTGTTACGGTGGATCTTTGCTTTGCGTACACGTGTCCCTAACAAAAGACTTGTGTACGCAATCCAAAGGCGGACGCACGCAGCGTACATTACGCAACGGAGC
Organism: Pseudophryne corroboree; assembly: GCF_028390025.1. Lineage (NCBI taxonomy): Eukaryota > Metazoa > Chordata > Amphibia > Anura > Myobatrachidae > Pseudophryne > Pseudophryne corroboree. The sequence goes on along the minus strand of NC_086452.1, from coordinate 430,332,719 downwards.
GTCCGGTTACGCCCACGTAGCTCAAGTCACGATAAGTTGATTTTTAACGCAACACGATAAGTAACGCAAAGCGGTAAATAGCGCCACAGGCGATAAATAACGCAAGTCTATTTTTTGGAAATCCAAAATTTAAATTAACAGATCCTGCTCCTAATTGGTAACACAGCTGGGCTAAAGAAAAATTTCTGCGCAGAAATAGAAATAGAAACAAAAGTGTACATGTGATGAGTGAGTGTTTTTACAATTTTTAAAGGTTGAACCACAAGAAAAGTCGAGTACTCGTGAGGTACATGCGTGTAAGTGACGTGCACGGTGGCTAGGGAGGCATCTCTGGTTAAATATACAATTTTGAGCATTAGAGTATAGCAGACCAGGAGGTCATACTGTAACAAGACCAGGAGGTCGTACTGTAACAAGACCAGGAGGTCATAACAGACCAGGAGGTCCAGGTACAGCCGACAAGGAAGTCCGCTATACAGTTCACAGGCACAACACCGAAAAGGGTTGGTGCAACACCCATATAGGCCATATAAGCTCTGGCTGAAGGAATTCGCAGTCGTAAGTTTCGATTCCATTGGTCTTTCCGTACATAAGCTTAGTTGTTTGTGTACTGAACGACTGGACCGCACGTAAGTGTGTGCAGTAGTTAGTAATCTGACCTAATACCATTAGAGTAAAGGGGTCACAAACGCTATCTGTACACTCTAACGTGATTTGTGTAATTTTTTTATTTTAAGGGAAGTTTGCTGCTCACTCAGGAACTATCCAGCAACCAATAGTTACTGGAAAGAGTAAGTGTTCTTCGGATAACCCTCGCAGGTTCCAGTAAATAGAGGTTCAGGTCGCAGGGGCCCTAGGTCGAGTACGCCAGCACCATATCGGTGTGATCAGGTCGTATTGGTCGGCGTGGGCGAGTGAGTGGGGTACTCGGTAAACCGCCACCGTCAGCCTATTGTTGGCATTTGGTTTTTCGTAAGGGTTGGCTAAATAAAGCAACACTTTCGAACTATGGGGGCCACTTGTTCAGGTAGGGGGCGATCAACCTCGGTTCGGGTTGATTCAGTGGTCCGACCAATTGGGTCGGCCAGGTATATAATGTGTGAGAAATATGGAAGTCACACAGAGGTTTTATGTGATGAATGGGAGAGAATGACGGTACAAGACCGGGAGAAATTCCCAAGAATAGGTAGCTTCAGCCCAGAGGTGTTACAAAATTTAAGGAGGAGGATATGTCTCATAAAATCAACAAAGAGACAAATCAAACATTATGATTATTTGCAGTTATGGCAACAGGAAAGTGAATTACAAAAAGATTTAATTGACTTTTCTGACTCTTATCTTGAGAGGAGAGACATGGCAACAGGGAGGATTGTGGTTGCGGAGAGAAGCACAAGGTTGAACAATAAAAACGCTCTTAGCAACTGTAGTATAGATTATAAGAATAAGTGTAATAAATGTAACAATGATTATTGTAATGTTGTTGAATGTACAACTATTAACCTATGCAAGTTGCACCCCATGTCAAACTTCCCTCAGGAATACAAACAAGAAAGTGAGCCCAGAACAATGTCGGCACCTCTTCCAGAAGCCATCCTACAAGACATCCAGGTGGACACGATCAAATCGGTAAAGGCAATAATCAAACCCCCTAACGGAGGGTCAGGTGGGGTCGTGTCCACAGGTACGTACAATGTTTTATATCAGATGAACCACATATTGTAAAACCAACACCAGATGATGTAGCTGAGTTCGATCAGGTCAGGGTGATTGCAGTCCCCAATGGGAAGACTGACGATCAGGGAATCATTCCCGTCAAGGACAGTGCAATGCGCTGTCTTTGGTCCCGGACCGAATTGGGATCAATTATGTCTGAATTCCCTGATCCTAGGAAAGATCTAGTAGCCTGCCAAAGATTTATTAAAGAACTAGGAAACTCCACAGAACCCACCAACAAAGATTGGCGGATAGTGCTGAGGGTATGTTTGCCCTCCAGTGTTGACCCTGCGAAATTTATTGCTGATTGTAAATTAGACACGGAGGTACCTTGGACGGAGGAACACAATCAGGAATGTATTAAGCAGATCAACCGACAGTTGGAAGTACATTTCCCAGCCATTGTCGAGTGGAACAAAATTTTCTCCATAAGACAAAACGAAAGGGAAAGTACTTCCAATTATTTCCACCGGGCATTGCAGGACCTGACTAGGTATACGGGTATAGAAAACATTGAAACAAGCACACCGCACAGAGAAGCAGCAGTATATGTGCTAATGAATGGTTTAAAGGATGAATTAAGTACAAGGGTACAGACCACCAACCCAGACTGGAAAGATATCTCGGTGGACGCATTAAGGGAGGTCATCATTAGTCATGATCAGAACATCACCAGATACAGAGAGTCGCTAAGTAACAAATTAATAGCAACAAGTATACAGGCCCCAACCACAAGACCAACTCAACAAAAGCCCCACACCACTGCGAAAAATTCAAATATGAAAGTCTGTTATAACTGCCAGGAGGAAGGTCATTTTGCAAGAGATTGCAGGTCTAGAAGCACACACAAGGTATATGCACCCCCTAGACAACAACATAACCAGAATATCCAAGGAAGCAGGGAGGTACAGGGAAAGCGGTTGAGGGTGATGAGCATCCAAGCGTTTGAGGAGGCATCAAATCAGCCAAGACCCCAGTTCACTGACACTTGGAGAAAGCCAAGGGTTTGTTACCATTGTAGAAGAGAAGGGCATTATGCCAGCAACTGTAATAACCCACATAAAGTTAGACCCCCTAGACCAAGAAATGAGCAAAATTACAACACACACCATTATAATCAGAGATCATATAGGAAGAATTTTGGGCCACACCCATGATAGGTAGTCAAGAAAGGTGATCATACGACGGATGGTAAGCCTGAGGTAACGGTTAATAAAGTGGGAGGTCATTCACTGAAGACACAGGAATGACCAGGTGAAACGTTGTAAATGTATTTGTGAAAAATGTTTTTTTTTTTTTTTCTCTCTCTATCCCCATCTCTGACGATTATTGGTAAGAATTCACACATTGCATATCCACTTGGTCCTTGCAGAAGTCTACCAAACCCCAGCATGACCTATCCGCCACAATGTATTTCTGGCCAGATACAGACAGTGGAGTAATGCAGGTGCTGGTGGGGAGGGACTGCTCAAGGAGACCATTAGACACGTAGATATGACAGCCTAATAAGTCTGACAATGTTTTTCTAATGCTAACAATGTTTTCTTAATGTTGACAATGTTTAAAAATGCTTTGATTCTCTTTTCCTATTGATGGTTAATGTCGAGTTATGTAATATATATATGCATATGAATTGTTCTCTATCTCTTTTTTTTTTTTTTTTTGTTTTCTCTCTCTTCTCACTCATGTTTTCATGGTTTAAAGATGGTATGTCACCCCTCAGTTGGACCAATGGTAATGCCAGATTTTTGCTCCTTACAGAAAAGATCGCTGATTAGGAAGGAATATTGCATCACCAGAATGTTCATTTGGAAGACTGAAGAGACAGCACCTTTTTGAGATGATAGCAGAACAAGAAGAACAACAAGACGAGAGAACTTATTATCGTAACAAGTTCTCTCCCCCTCAAACTGATTTTCTTATACCCCCATTACAAATTTCTTCTTTTCTCCTCCTGTAAGATGGACTTGCCCCAGGAGACTGTGATATGGATTTTCCTGTCGACCCTGATGTTGACCAGAGCAGTCTGTTCCGGCGAGAGTACCATGGAGGTCGATAGAGGTTCTGGAATGAGTTCTGATGATAAAGATGGAGGCGTAGTTTTCCAAGATCAACCTAACCAACAAGCAAAGGCGAGTATCAGAAAACGATCCGATAGCATTGACCACAGAAGAAATTGTGACGGATTGTTAGCTGAAGAAAATTGTATCTGTAGGCTCTGTAACAATGTCATTGAAGATGGGTGCATTAAGAAATGCCAATCCAGTTTTAATATCCATATGGACCGGCATCCATTGAGTGACTATCACTCCTTAGTGGGTAATGTGTTAAACAAAACAGATTGTTGGGTATGCTCTCAAGTACCTCAAGGTCATAGCAAATCAGGGCTAGTGCCATTTCCTTTAACGATAGGGGAGGTACTTGAGTTAAATGGTGGGAGACCGGTGGACAGGAGGTTTAATATCTCCAGCCCTCCTAGTTTGAAGCTCCACCAATACCATGTGGATAGGTCCCTATTATGTTTCAACATCTCCAATCCCAGAAAACCGGGAAATTGGGAAGTGTCATGGAGTAACCACACCATGACCTTTTCGCATAGAGCAGATAGAATGCCTACAGATACAGAGCTTGTACGCCACATAGCCAGTAGAGGAAAATCTTTCCGGTATAGATACACCTTAGGAAATAGGATTACGAGAGTTGGAGAAGTATCACCAGGATACTGTGCACATATCGTACAACCTGATACGTGTATTAAGCAGATGGAAGAATTAGGACTAGGAGATTTCACCTGGAAGGTGTGTAATATGGTAATGTCTTTCTCCGTCCCATATGTTCTCCCCGATGATGCATATTTCATATGCGGGAGAAAGGCGTACAAGTGGCTTGCCCCAAACTCTGAAGGATTGTGTTATATTGGAAGAGTATTGCCTGAAGTAATGACTGTAACTCATGATAAAATGAAAGACATACACCGTGGTGCCCAAGCTCCTTATACTCACACTCATTACGAGCACCTCGTTAAAAGACAACTGTCAGAAAGGTTAGAGCATCCGGCCTCTGATCTGATCCATGAATCCACCGGGATTCAGGTTCTGGTGGCGTTAGATTTCACTCGCACCGCTCGAGGAGTGATGAATTATAGATACATTTCCGCACTCGCCAATTTGTTAGATAATATCACTGAAATGTATGATGACACGTTTAGATACACTGGAAGAGAACTTCAAGCTTATAAAACAGAACTGGTACAGCATAGAATGGTTCTTAATTACCTCACAGCAGTGACAGGCGGATATTGTGTTACATTGGCAACACAGTACGGCGTGAAGTGTTGCACGTATATCACAAATAGCACCGAGGATCCGGTAGATGTCATAGACCAAAAGATGGACAATATTCTCCAATTAAAGTGGGAATTTCGCCGAAAACACAATCACACTCTTGCTGCTGTAGGTAATGAGCTGACTGGTTGGGTGTCATGGTTGAACCCGCGAAATTGGTTCTCTGGTTTAGGAGACTGGGCTCAAGGAGTCATAATGGATGTTGGGAAGTTTCTACTATGTATCTTAGGTGTCGTTATATCGATTGGATTGATATTTAGATGCGGGCAGGCTTTAATAAGGTGCAAACAAAGTACCAGAGTGATGAGTTTGAGGAGTGAGGAAACTGTAATTAACCTGGATTTGATTTACGACCCAACGATAGAAACAATGATGTGATGAAAATGCGATTTCTACGGTCCGTTTCTTTCACCTGTTTTTCTGGTTTTTCTCCAAGATAACAAGACCCCCTTGGACGAGGAAGTTGATGAGACGCTATACAGACAACGGATGGACCAAAGAAGGAGTTTTGACCACTTGAGATATGGACATTTGATGAACTTTGCCATGGATCCCCAGTTTCCCTAGAATTCTTAAAATTACGCTAGCCCAACATTTTTTGTAAATCTAATGGCATTGACAAAGCTTATTGCTCACGCTTAATGAGCAAAACAGCGCAAAGAAGACGACTTTCAACTGATACCGAACAAAACTTCAACCGACAGATGTACATTAACCTGACATAGAATACCACCGCATTTACCGTAATTATGTCTTTTCTTCATTTCTACAACCCTCAGGTAATGACACACATAGTATAGGGAATACAGGCACAGATATCAGCAATCACATATTCCCCCATTCACGTATCATCAACTAAAATGTGCTCCCCATTTTGTTAAAAATCCGAAAAGAGCTCGGTAAAGTTTGACAGCCCATCCACAGACCTGTACCACGGGATAAGAAGGAATTCAAATGTATACTTCGCAATACCTCGAAGCTTGATTTACAACACGTACGGCACGATGATACATGACCCCCCAAACATGGACTCATACACACATGCTTCTGCTATCTCACTAGGTCATACCCTCTTCCCACCTACTCCTCTCTCCTCCCTTACCCAACCATGGAAATGAATTAACCCCTGACATATATTTTTCTCCTTTTGAAATGTTTTAGAAGGTGGCAGTTATTATTGACTGCCAAAGGGTGGACTGTCAAAGTCAGAAAAATATCTCTATGCACACTACCATATTTGCACCTCACACAGGTCCGTGCTGCGCATGCGTACGCTCTCCCGTACGTGCGCATACTCACAGTCGCGGGCACCCGCAGGCGCATGGTATGCGTATTTACGGTAGAGTTTATGTGGTTGTAGCGTGCGACTCAATCATTACATATTTTCACTAATAATGTATTTTGTAGATCATGGTCCCTTTGATAGATTCTGAAAGTTTGGTTAATATAGAATGTTTATGAACAGAGGAATCCCTCTTTGTTTGATACGAAGGGTCAGATAGGAGTAATACAGTGGTGTTTAGTATCCATCGGAAGAATATTTAATTAGAAATATTCCGGTGTTGGTTTGAAGCAGATCAATCGCTCGTGCGAATAGTTATGGACATAAGAAGTTTATGAACATTTACTTTATTTGCACTTTATTACCCATGCGGCGGGAAACCCAGTTTCCCTCCCACCTGAGCAGTTGGAAATAGTCACAGCCCACCTGTATGAATCAACCTATGACCTTTTGTTATAATGCGAAGCCGAATTCCTGTGTCCAATGAACAATGAGATTGTAGGGACAATTGAATTGTATTGTGTGTGGGGCATAAATAGCAGGCCGACCATATCCAACTTCACTCTCTTCAACGGTTCTCATTGCTGATAATCAGGAGCTGGATATCGAGGCGCATGCGATCGTTCCCCTTGTGCGTAAGTTCTCTCCGTAATCATATTGTCTTACTGTGAGCCATTTCTCTCTCTCCCTCTCTTCTCTTTCTCTCGTATTTTTCCTTGATTAGAATTGAATTGTATTGTATTGTATTTCCTGTGTAGTTATCTGGTTAGTTGGTTTATGTTATATTGTAGTGTATGCTTTGTACTGTGATTCCTTTTGCAAGTATAATAGTCATAATACACATAATAGGTTTCGGACCCTAAGCCCAGGTATCTGTGTATTCTTTATAGTGTTAAGTATTCCCTGAGCATCGGTGACACTCAAGCAGCTTTGTAGTTAATCAGGTTACACAAGGTTGCACTTACACTTTGTCTCTACATTAAGGTTTGCTGTGTATTTCATTGCTAAAGGTATAGATATAAAGGTTTAACGTTGTGAGCGTCTGCATCGCTGGTGATCTCCTCGTGGTCCCGAGCGCCGCTACGCTATAGCGAATCATTACGATAAATCAACAGCCAATAGTCTGCCTGCCTGCGATCACTTGGCCGTGAGTGAACGTGACGCCTGAGCGTCTCGATCACGGCTAAGCGATCGATACGCAACTTGCGTACCCTTACGGTACTTCTTACGTAGATAGCGTACAGTGTTCTTAGACCTCATAAAGGGTTATATACATGATAAATATTTAGCTTTATCAGAACCACCGTTAGTACCTGGAGCTCCTCTACGACCTGGGACCCCGTGAGCGCTTCCATGAGTGGCAATGGGCTTAGACAGCAGGACTGCAGCAGCGTTTCGGTAACCAATGGATGAGAGCAACTAGGACCAGGGAACCAGAAGTAACTTGGGAGCAAAGAGCTGGAAAACCTTTCACAAGGAGGTACCATGAAGCACTGGCACTCTCCCTCTGAGCCAGATCCCTTTTGTAAGGGGAGAACACGCAGGATTGGCTGGACACAGATTGGGAACTTCATTGGTAATACTCTGGTCTCCAACATGGCTGCCCCCAGCACAGGAGACATGCTTAGCTGTTAGCACACAGCTTTAGCCAGCTTCTGTCTCTGACACACTATACTGCGTCACTACTAGAGGACCTTACCACAGCGATCCCCGCCGCAGCGCCCGGCTCTCCAGACCCACAGCCCCCGGCCCTTGGCAGCCGCACATCCGTCCAGAAGGACCTGCCACCGCAGCCGTGCCAACCAGCGGGATGGTAACCCGCGGGAGCACCTGCCGGAGGTAAGGCTCCGGAGCCTGACATACTGTAGCCAAAGATTGGGGCCCTCCACTCAAGACTCAGGGCCCTAAAGTATCAAGATGAATCAATCTAGAGGGCACTAATGATACTATAGATAAATACAAAAGCAAAGTTTATGTAGCTCACATGTTGGAATAAGCAGTTGATGTTTTGAGTCATATCCTGGATCTTCTACAAGCATCACACAGCATAGATACAGAATGCAGAGAGAACAGACTGTTAGACCTTAGCAGAAGTTTCACAATAAGAATGTGGTAACATTACAACTTCCTTTGCTGTGCAGATCCCAGACATGTTTTACTTTTCATGTGTAAAACCCCACTGGTACTAGGTATGCAAAACTGCAGACACTGTTTATAGTGCATCACACTTACTCTGCCCTGGCTGGTCATGGGTTCAGGCACAGATACCAGAGGGTCCCCTGAATAATCAGGTGTTTAATTACAGGTGCATTGTGGGAGTGGACTACAGGTGTCGGTGCAGCGCAGAAAGAATTGGGCGCCAGGCCATCTCATAAAACAGAATAACGGTTTATTTTAACATCAAAGCAGGGATATAGCAGGGATAACTTCTTAACACTCCTCCAGCACAAAGCTTAATGGTTACATTCGATTATACATCAGGGCACCTCCTCCAGCGCATCACTTAATCGCAGCGGCTTGAATATGGTGAACAGCAGTACGTACCAGGGCATTCTGTGACCAGTAGTGCTACACATACCAGGTTACCATCTTTCTCTGTCATAGCGAGGACTCTTGTCCATGGGGGGCTTCTAATCATGCCGCGTGGCTTCCGACCACTCACCCAGATACATCCTCTCTTGAGACTCACACCTGTAACACACTCTTCTTCTGGCATCACCCTCTCACTGGATTCTGAGTACTGCTGCTCTCACACTGCGGTCTCTCCCTATAAACAGGTGCCTTGCTGCGTCTGGCATCTCTCCCCACATAAACATGTGAGGAGCCCTCACTGGGGCTACATCTTTCCAGCTCACACACCACGCTTCTCTCCTAGCTAACATACGTGCTTCTGCTAGCTAACACTCCAGGCTTCTGGGCTGCAAAGACCATGCTGCTGCTGCTGCATGACAGCCTTTTGTAACCTTTTGTTCCCAGGGAGACATTCCATCTGGGATTTCCCGCCCTGAGCTGTATAATGGTGAGCCATGCCTTTGCTTTTTTGCAGACTGACCTGTCTTGCTGTGAGCTGGGCTGTTTACCCCTTATGTGCTGCAAGCTGTAGGCTGCTGGCTCAGTCCTATGCTACTCCAGCAACCCTTTTACTTCTATTACACAGTCATGCTGGCACCTGTAGTGCTACAGAAACTTTGTGCTTGCAGTTCCAGGGTATTACACATGTATGGGAGAAGACTACTGGTGCCACACTGGGCAAGCCCTGCACAACCGTAGCGGTGTTTGGAATGACAATTGACAGCTTTTAGCACTGCGCATGCTCCATAGACAAATGTACATATGTTTGGGGAATTCTGAGTTGTATGCATCTGTCATATCTCTGTAAGTGGGCCCACAGGAGGGGTAAGCGGGCCCACAGGAGGGCGGGGTGGAGGGTGTTAATAGATTTAGGCTGCGGGGGAGGGTTGAGTTTAGGCTGCGGGAAGGGAGGGTTAGGGGGACATTGGGGGAAGATTAGTAAACTTACCTTCCCCTGTCGGGATTTTTAGCATCGGGATGCCACAGTCGGTATTCTGACCACTGACATCCCGAACAACGGCATATCAATCCCAACCCAGCAGAATTGTATACTATGCAGACATCCGTCTGATTTATGATGGATCTCTGTGCAGGACTGGTGTAAGTGCATGCTGGTAGTGATGACAGCTATTTGCGCATAGACGCATTCAGCTACGTGCAGGCAGTGTGAATATAACTGCGTCTGACTTATTCTGAATCAGCCCCAGTATGTGCAACTCAAAATACAGCTGTAAAAAAGGCAAGCATGCAGGCGAACTCTAAAGCTAACTCTAAATAAGCCCCTATGCGTAGAAAAATATAAATCGTTTTTATGTGACCTTCGTTTACAATGTAGTGTACTTGTCTAACGACCTCAAGCGCCTTCAAGATTAAATACTCTCACTAGCCTCCAGAACGCTGCAGTGTAGGAATTGTCCATCTGGTTTGCATTAGAAAGCAATCTCACATGCCATAAAGCTGCCTGGCCAATGCTTGCAATGCTGTGCTAGATGGAGACACAGCTGCCTCTGTCCGCACTAGTACAGGGCCTGCTTTCTGGGTTGCCTGAGGAACCTGCAAACATTCTCAGTGCAGAAATGTATTATTTACGCTGCTATGTGTAGTGGATAAGATTTATTTGATCTGGCACTCGCCCTATGTGGACGAGTGAAACCAAACAATAGATTTTGAGAGGCACATAAAGGAGTGTTTATATTATGCTTACATTCGTGAACAAAGACGGACTGATAAACCATGTCTTGTTGGGGCCCCGTGTAGAGTCTTGTCCAAGTAACTAGCATTGTGTCTTAAACAGGGACTGCAGGATTAATGAAATGACTGTGACCTAGAACATACATCCAGTGTATATAAAGGTGGACATTTATCTACACTCAACCAATCTTTTGCATTGGATTGTATATAGTGTAGCATTTCTCCATGTGGAAGTAATGTGGAGGTCCAGACCAGGTTTTGGAAGCAGTAGCAGAATCCCAGGTGTGTGATCAGCAGCACCTGGGATTTCCTAATATAATGGTTTCCAGGGCAGTCACTTTACTCTTGATGGTGGAACCCAAGCGATAGGCCGGGTTGTGTGGGTTAGACTAGGGACCACTGGAGCCTATCAGGAGTCTGCTATGCTGAGAGTGCCTGTATGCTACTGCCTGTAATACCAACTGCATATGGATTTAACTTGCCATGTGGTGACCTGCTGTTCAAAATAAACACTGAAATTGTTCATCTGAGTACCCGTGTTTGTGATCCTTGTCACAAGTGGTGGAAAATGCGAGCAAGGACACGGTGTACAGCAGAAACTGTCGGTAAGCATACCGGTGTTTAAACTGCAAGTTTTCCCTTTTCTTTCCTTCCTCTCTGGTTATGCAGTGCAAGTGGCAGCCTTAAAGGGCCACGGCATTATAGGCAGACTCTTTGCTGTTATGTGTTAAATAGCCAGCAAAACAGGCGGATGTCGACCTGGACTGTTTGATCAGCCTGGCACATTATATTAACATACCTCCCAACTGTCCCGATATTCACTGGACTGTCCCACCCGCGGGCCGCAATGTCCAGCGTCGGGGGGGGGGGGGGGGGGCAGTTGGGAGGCTCCCGCACTCGCTGCTCTGAAGCGGTGAATAGACGCTGTGCGCATTGTAGTTACTTGTTGGCCCCCAGTAATAATGTCCCCCAGTAGTTTGCCCCCCAGTAGATGCTCCTTGGTGGTAATGCCCCCCAGTAGATGACCCCCCCCCCAGTAGTAATGCCCCCCAGTAGTTTGCCCCCAGTAGATGCACCGCTACACTGAGGAAGAAAACAAAAATCACAATACTCACCGAGCCCTGCTCCCGCTTCCAGACCGCTGCAGTACTCTCTTGGCGCCCGCTCCTTGGCACTATGGGAGAGACGTCATCACAGTGACAGTGACAGCGCCAGAAGCCGGAGCTCAGTACTGAGCTCCTGCCGCCAGCTTCCGCTATAGAGAGGGAGACGGGCGCCCACTGGTAACACAATCTCAGTGGGCACCCGCCATCTCCCTGCGGCGTAGGGAACACATCGGGTTAGGTGAGCCGGAGGAGGCGGAACTGACAGAATGCAGTTCCGCCCCGTTCCGGTTCACTTTAACCCCTGGGTACAGGTGGAAAACCGGGAGATTTGGGCCCTGGTGGATACCAGCAGTGAGCTCACCATTGTCGCGACCAACATGGTTCATTTGGGAGCTGACAAGGTCCAGCCTCCTGTCATGGTGTTGTGCGTCCATGGCAATGTAGAGGAGTGCCCACGTGTCTACTTACCCCTGACCGTTCAAGGTTGGACATTAAAGGTGGTAGCGGTGGTGACCTCCAGACCCCTGTATCTGCTGATCCTGGGCCGGGACTTTCTATTGCTGCAGGAGCTGGTTACCTGGCATGCTACCAACAAACCGTCAACCACCGAAACAAGCCAGAAGCCAGAGACTACAAAAGTTTAGCATCCAGGAGAGAGGCTGCCGGGCCCAAACCACCCCAAGAGACTGAATCCGAGGCCCATTGGAACACAGTTGGTGAGAAGATATCACTGCAGGACTTTGGGAGAGCAATTTGGTACACGCCTTTGAGACTATTAAAGTAGTTAATGGCAGGGTAGTTGATGCTTTACCATCAAAAGGAGTACCATATTTTGTTTTGAAAAATGATTTGCTATATCATGTCACTACTTTACAAGGGAAAAAGGTAGATCAGCTCTTGGTTCCCCGGAAACTGGAGTGGTTGGTGTTAGAAGCTTCCCATACGCATTTGTGAGGTGGCCATCTAGGGGAGGAGAAGACACTCCAACGCATTCAGTTAAGGCATCTATGCTTCCGTTAAGAGGTATTGTCAGGAATGACCAGTCTGCCAGAAGACAGCCCCTCGGCCAGAGTTTAGAGCTCCACTGGTACCCCTCCCTATCATTTCCGTACCTTTTGAGCGGATTGGTATGGGTCTGATAGGGCCAGTGGAAAAATCTGCTCGAGGGCACCAATACATATTGGTGGTAGTTGATTATGCCACCAGGTACCCAGAGGCTATACCCCTGCGCAATATGAAATCTGGCACTATTGCCAGAGAACTACTAACCATGTATACCCACTTAGGAATACCGAAAGAGGTGTTAACGGACCAAGGTACACCTTTCGTGTCTAAACACATGAAAGATTTATGTCAGTTGCTAAACATAAACAGGATTGCCACCTCGGTGTACCACCCGCAGACAGATGGCCTGGTAGAAAGATTTAATAAAACCCTTAAGCAAATGATAAAGAGGGCAGTGTCACAAGAAAAACGAGATTGGGATCTGCTCCTACCTTACTTGATGTTTGTGGTCAGAGAGGTACCCCAATTCTCTACAGGGTTTAGTCCCTTTGAGCTCCTCTATGGGAGACAGCCTAGAGGAATTCTAGATCTCTTAAAAGAAGGGTGGGAAGAACAACCATGCCAGGACCCTAACGTCATTCAGTTTGTGGTCCAGTTATACGGCCGTCTTAGGCAGATTGCGCCACTACTGAACGAACACATGGAAAGGGCCCAACAACGTCAGAAACAGAGGTATGACGTCACCTCAGTCAACCGGTCCTTTAATTCGGGAGACAAAGTGTTAGTGCTGATGCCCACCACAGAAAGCAAGATGTATGCACAATGGCGGGTCCCTTATGAGATCATCGAGGCAGTGGGTCCGGTCAATTACAGGGTTCGACAGGAGGGTAGAAGGAGGGAGGTACAAGTCTACCATGTAAACCTGTTAAAACCCTGGAAGGAAATTGCCAATGTGTAAAATGGGGACACTTGCCTGCCGGAATGTGTAAAATGGGGATGCAGTCTGCCGTAATGTGTAAAATGGGGGCACGTGCCTGCCGTACTGTGTAAAATGGGGGCACGTGCCTGCCGCAATGTGTAAAATGGGGACACTTTCCTGCCGCAATGTGTAAAATGGGGGCACGTGCCTGCCGCAATGTGTAAAATGGGGACACTTTCCTGCCGCAATGTGTAAAATGGGGACACTTTCCTGCCATACTGTGTAAAATGGGGGCACGTGCCTGCTGCAATGTGTAAAATGGGGGCACGTGCCTGCCGCAATGTGTAAAATCGGGGCACGTGCCTGCCGCAATGTGTAAAATCGGGACACTTGCCTGTTGTACTGTGTAAAATGGAGGCACGTGCCTGCCGCAATGTGTAAAATGGGGACACTTTCCTGCCGCAATGTGTAAAATGGGGGCACGTGCCTGCCATACTGTGTAAAATGGGGGCACGTGCCTGCCGCAATGTGTAAAATGGGGGCACGTGCCTGCCGCAATGTGTAAAATGGGGGCACGTGCCTGCCGCAATGTGTAAAATCGGGGCACGTGCCTGCCACAATGTGTAGAATGGGGACACTTGCCTGTTGTACTGTGTAAAATGGAGGCACGTGCCTGCCGCAATGTGTAAAATGGGGACACTTTCCTGCCGCAATGTGTAAAATGGGGGCACGTGCCTGCCGCAATGTGTAAAATGGGGGCATGTGCCTGCCGCAATGTGTAAAATGGGGGCACGTGCCTGCCGCAATGTGTAAAATGGGGACACTTTCCTGCCTCAATGTGTAAAATGGGGACACTTTCCTGCCGTGCTGTGTAAAATGGGGTCGCGTGCCTGCTGTAATGTGTAAAATGAGGCCTTTTTTTTTTTTTTTATCCTGTGGTGGCCGTGATGAGGAGATCATATGAGACCACGCCCATCTTCCCAAAGCCACGCCCATTTTAACGAGGTCACGCCCCCTTGTCGGGAGTGCGCACGCATGTTTTTACTCTTTATATCTATGGGGGGGGCGCATTTTTTTTAATGTGAATGGGCGGGGGGGGGGGGGGGGCGCATTTTTAAATCTCGCACTGTGAGCCAAATTGGCTAGAAACGGCCCTGCATGAGGTAAGTTGTCACCCTGACAGGAACAGCTCTCTGTCATCTGATGCAGCTTCCTCGGAAAACACAGTTTCTAAGAACTAGCAGCCAAGCAATTCATTATACAACATTACTCGGGCTATAGGCTCCCAGGAGGGTACAGGAAGGGCATGGTGACAACCCCAGACAAATTATTTCCGTTATACATTAAGTCGCCATAATCTGCTCTGAAAAGGACTCTCAGGGATCACAGAGACTCACCGCTGCAGAAAGCGTCCCGCTGCGACCATTAGCCGGGATCTTCACGCTTATTTTACATCATCTCCAGTCATGGAATAATAATATCGCCTTGCAGCCTGGGGAAAATGTAGACAAAATATTATGAATGCGCCATTCATGCGTGTAAATAGCCAAAAAGCGTCCAATAATTGGGATTGGAGCTTACCTAGATCGGATCACACATGACGGGATGAGATTCAGCGCCAAAGTGCCCCAGAAAATATTTTAGATTTTTGGCTATCAGGATGATACTGCCCTTGGGGGGGAAGAAATGTTCTGTAACTGAAGTTACTGGAGGAAATATAATACATATGCATCTTTATTGCTTTAGTTTTATGTTATTTTTTTTTCTGTTGTAAATGTAAAACCCAGTTTTTCCCTTTCAGCTTAAGTGCTACTTCCTCACACTTGTTACTGTTCAAGAACAGACTTTATACAATTGGGAAACTATATAAGTATTTTTACACAAATGTACACCGATGATTTTCCTGATTGCATTACACTTTGCTGAAGTCACCTTCACTACTTCTTAAATAGGCAAATTGGGCCAGTGCTGGGTCCTAGGGGGTCATTCTGAGTTGTTCGCTCGCAAGCTGCTTTTAGCAGCTTTGCACACGCTAAGCCGCCGCCTACTGGGAGTGAATCTTAGCTTATCAAAATTGCGAACGAAAGATTAGCAGATTTGCGAATAGACACTTCTTAGCAGTTTCTGAGTAGCTCCACACTTACTCGGCATCTGCGATCAGTTCAGTGCTTGTCGTTCCTGGTTTGACGTCACAAACACACCCAGCGTTCGCCCAGACACTCCTCCGTTTCTCCAGCCACTCCCGCGTTTTTCCCAGAAACGGTAGCGTTTTTTCGCACACACCCATAAAACAGCCAGTTTCCGCCCAGAAACACCCACTTCCTGTCAATCACATTACGATCACCAGAACGAAGAAAAAACCTCGTAATGCCGTGAGTAAAATTCCTAACTGCATAGCAAATTTACTTGGCGCAGTCGCACTGCGGACATTGCGCATGCGCATTAGCGACTATTCGCTCCGTAGCGACAAAAAAATAACGAGCGAACAACTCGGAATGACCCCCCTAGTCTGTATAGCATACAGTAGCTAAGAGGTGGGTACCATTTTCAAACCTCATCAGCTGACCGTTTGTCTTACTTGACATTCGGCTTTGGTGTGGAGTCTTGTATGTTTCCCTCGCAATCCTTGCATTAGCAGAGTTGCCAGCTGACTCACGCCAGGCATCTCCTGCTGCATGGCGTATTGAGGCAAGATGTATGAGTACACATCTGTATCCAAGCAGAGGCAGAGGCCACAGTGTTAGCGTCCATGTGAGTGCTGTGTGCAGGTGGGTTGCTTGTGCAATAGTGTTCGGAATATGTGCAAGGGGCATTATATTTGTCATTATGTGTATAAGGGCATTAATAATGTGCGGCATATGTGTAAGGAGCACTATGTGTGTCATTATGTGTATAAATGCACTAAGAATGTGCGGCAAGTATGTAAGGGGAATTATGTGTATAAGGGCTTTAATAATGTGTGTCATATGTGTAAGGAGCATTACTGTATCGTATTGTGTATAAAGGCATTACTAATGTGTGGCATTATGTGTACATAGTGCTCTACTGTGTGGCGTAACATATAGAAAGGGCACTACTGTGTGGTCTAATGTGAATAAAGAGCAATATGGTGTAGTATGTGAATATGGAGCAAGTCAGTGTGATGTAATGTGAATAAGGGGCACTACTGTGAGGATTAATGTATACAAGGTAAAGTGGTAGTACTGTGTGATGTAACATGAATAAGGGACACTATCGCATGATGTAATGTGAATAAAGTTGCACTACTGCGTGGCGTAATTTGAATAGGGGGTACCATTGTGTTGCAATGCCCCTTCCTAGCAAGGACACGCCCCTTTTTGGTCTGCGCACCGAATGTGTGCATTGTTTCTATTTAAAATATAGGGGGTAGGAGCACCAAAATGAAGACTGATATGGGCGAGGGGTGATGGTGCTAGGAAAGGGGTGCATTGTCAGAAGTAGCGGCGGTGCTAGGGGGCACCAACCAAAATCTTGGGCATCAAATTGGTTAGGGCTGGCTCCAGGTTTAGGCACCCAAAAGGGATGTTTAGGGTTAGGGTAGGGGCAGGGGAGGGTTAGAATACTTTATCAAGGGGCTGTCGGGATTCCAATTCTGTCAGGATTCTGATGGCTGTTTTACATGTGGCGTCCCACCATATGTAAAACAGCCATGTATCTAACTATGCTTCTATACCTCATTCTTAAAGAATAATACATATTGTTTCATGTTTAAGAGAGACTGATGTAATTAGCTACTGCTGGTACAATGGCCCTCATTCCGAGTTGATCGCTCGCTAGCTGCTTTTAGCAGCAATGCAAACGCTAGGCCGCCGCCCTCTGGGAGTGTATCTTAGCTTAGCAGAATAGTGAACAAAAAATTAACAGAACTGCTCAAAAATCTTTTCCTGCAGTTTCTGAGTAGCTCCTGGTTGTCATTACGAGTTAATCGCAGCCAGCAACTTTTTGCTGCAGCTGTGATCAATAATCCACGCCTATGGGGGAGTGTATTTTAGCTTAGCAGGGCTGCGATCACTTGTGCAGCCATGCTAAGCAAAAAAAAATTCACTCAAAACAAGACTAGGCCTATACCTATTTACCCTGTGCGATGGATCCAGAGATGATGGGCTCGGCTTTGACGTGTCAAAGTTGGAAAATATTACAGTACACGCATCACGTACAAACACCACATAGATGGCCTCCGTGCGCGTACTTATTCGGCCGTGCATGCACATATTCGCAAATTGCATATGATCACTCACGCGGTCGTGCGTGTTAGCACGTGGTATGAGAGTAATTACGGAGGTATTTGTACTCGCATGGAAAAGCCACAAAGACATATCATATATTTAATCCATATATTGCATAAATCACCAACTGTCTGCTCATCCTTCTAATAGCATGAAGATGTTTCACACATAAATTTTCTCCTTCATCCACTAGGGGCCACTGGAGTGTAGTTACAATGGGGAGATAGTAGGTGGTATTGGTAGCTGGCACTTTAAAAATTCTCACACTGTGGCTAGCTCCTCCCCTACTATCTCCCCTCCAAGCGAGTCTTAGTTAAGTGCCCGAGGTAGCTGGTTCACTTGGGTTTAGCTGAAGAATTTTCTTCTTTTTTCTTTATTATTTTATTTTTCTTACACAGCGCGCTTTACGCGCATTGTAAGACCTTCGTGGGCAGCCGCCCGCGGGGTCTCCATGAATATTTTGTCGGGCGGCTACTTGGTCAAACCGACATTCGTTTTGTCAAATTCTACAAGTTTGACACTTTTACGGCCTCTGCATCACTGTTTGGCCGAGCAGTTTTTACAGGACTCTCAGCGCTTTCCCACCCGTTTTTTGGGAGCTCTGGGACGTCCCCATTGTAACTACACTCCAGTGGCCCCTAGTGGATGAAGGAGAAATCAGGATTTTGGTACTTACCGATAAATCCCTTTCTCCGATTCCACAGGGGCCACTGGACGCCCGCCCAGCGCTGTTTCTCCTGATTTTTGTTTGATTAACGATTGCAGATCACCATATGACTGCTTGTTGGGTTCAGGCTAGCCTGGTTTTTGTCAGGTTCTGTTCCAGGTTTAGTTTGTGTTCGCCTGGTTTACAGGGCGTCGCTAACCTCCTCTACCTTACGGTTTGTTTATTACAGCTCTCCTCGGGCACAGTTTAACGTAGACTGGCTTGGAGGGGAGATAGTAGGGGAGGAGCTAGCCACAGTGTGAGAATTTTTAAAGTGCCAGCTACCAATACCACCTACTATCTCCCCATTGTAACTACACTCCAGTGGCCCCTGTGGAATCGGAGAAAGGGATTTATCGGTAAGTACCAAAATCCTGATATCCTCCCAGAAACTCAAATACAATGTACCAGATGGCCTTAATTACGCAAAGCTTTGAAATCCTATGAAGAAGGCAAATTACCCCCATTGTTCTAGAGTTGTCCAGTATCTGTCGAAGACAATAAATACTGGATTGTCATTGTCTTATCTGAAGACAGGACAAACAGAAAGACAATATCCAGGAACCTAGGTTGACTGAAGAGAAACTCAATTAGCAATAGCTAACAAATTACAAACCAGACATTTAGAAATCTGAGGTAATAACATTCATAGTCTAAACTCTTGGAGATATATATTTCCTAACAAATTGTAATAGCAGGAGTGTGTGTGTGTGTGTGTATATATATATAGATATATATATATATATATAGATAGATAGATAGATAGATAGATATGGATATATGTATATCTTGAGGATGGAAATAGATAATCATATCATGTGTGGGATCATATTGTTCAGAGTCACGTAAACATTAATCTGGTGGGTATAAGAATATTATTATATATTGCAACATTAAGTTATTAATAATACCAGATTTATGTATGATTAATGTGATGGGTTTAACTGGTCATGGGGCGGGAACTCAGATGCAAACAGCAGAAATCACATCTCTAGTCTTAGCCATCGCCCACCTCTTGAGCTGACCAATGATCCTCGGTGCACAGGATATGTCCCACCCATGAACCAATGGAGGAAGAGCACACAGTGTCTATTGTATTATGTTTTGATCCACTGTATATAAAGCCAAGCTGCCTAGCCGGTCGGTAATCTCCCCCTCTGAAGGGTCATCTTGCCTAATAGACCTGAGCACCGGGACCACGTGGCGCTGGTGAAACCAAACGTATGTACCATTGACTGTAGCCATTTTTCTATTGTATTGTATTGTTGTTATTGTAACCCCCTTTCAGCAATTATATGTTGGTGTGTTGGAACCCAGCATCTTAATACAATCTGGTGTCGTGCTTTTCCTGCTAAGGTTATAAGTGTATTTCAGTCACACGTGTAGCTGCAGAGTGCTCACGGCGTGTCTTTGGGTGTATACGCACTGCGTGTACATTGTACGGCCAGCGCGGCATTTGTACGCAAAGTACATACACGGTACGGGGCTTTGTACGCTAATGGTGTAAAAAATATGTAGGCTAAGGTTGATCACAAACTCCCGCAGCGGCTCCATTTTAAAGTGTATTTAATGTGTTTCTAAAGTGTTGCTTTTAGTCCTGTATGTAAATCGACATTTACAATTGGGAGCTCATCCGGTTTTCACATGCTCACAGGCTAGCAGGTCATAGCAGACTTAATTTATCAGCAAAGGGTGGAAAGTTATCTACGTAACCTTTTCCTGGTTGGTGGATGTTCTAAAAACCCTATTTGTGTGCTGTTAGTTTGCGTCTGCTCTGTCTGGTCTGCAGAGGTGCTGGTAGAACCTGTAGGTAAACAGGAAAAAAGCTATTTAAAGAAAAAAATCTGTGTAAATTTTCTTTGGCGCCAAAAGCATACACAAAGGGCATCGATACTTTGCATACCCTCTCACATATTGTTGCCGCAAGGTTTAGATTGCTAGATTTGTTTAGATCTGTGTGAAATCGGATACATTTGTTGCTATATAGTTACATTTGAAATAAAAGTATTTAAGGAAGTAAGTATAAAGCACAACATGCAGGTCTGGTCCTGTCGTAAAGGGTTACACAGAACAAGCGGGGATTGTGTTTGTGAGTGATTATAGTTAGTATTGTTCCCATTTATAGAGACTGTGTGATTTTTTTATTGCAGACGCACGTTTTTGTACACGTGGCTCGGACAAAGTACAGGACCGTGCACGCAGCGTAAAAAGCACGCACGGTAAGAGTGCAGACACTAAGTACAAATTACACGATAGTTTGGTTCAATTAAAAGGTGGGATAGAAGCCATACTACAATAGCACATAACTATCCGGTTTCAAAAGCAGATTAGTATAAGACTTTTGTTTAAACTGTATTGCCTCTGGGGGAAAAGCTGCCAATCAGAAAGAGTGAAAAAATTTACAAAAGTAAAACAAGGTGTATTTGAGTGAGTGAAAGCGGAGTGAGTGGAGCTGAACCCGGGAATTCGGGATCCCGTTGTGGAACACTGGGTTAGTAGAGGCCCGGTGGCGTAGGGTTCGCTACCTTGCGTGATCAGAACTAGGTGGTCTAGGTGATCTGGAGTGGTCTAGGTGTCCCATACAACTAGGTGATCTAGAGTGGTCTAGGTGTTTCAGGTGGTCTACAGCAGTCGTAGGGCATATAGATAACTAGTATCTATAGGCTGTGCGATTGCATTGCATGTCCATATGTTCTACACAGCACAACGTGATACCATTGTGTCATATGCGCTGTGGAAAAGCATACGCAGACGTGATTGTATAGACAAAGGGGTTTTTCTTTGATAATATCGGTA
Organism: Pseudophryne corroboree; assembly: GCF_028390025.1. Classification (NCBI taxonomy): domain Eukaryota; kingdom Metazoa; phylum Chordata; class Amphibia; order Anura; family Myobatrachidae; genus Pseudophryne; species Pseudophryne corroboree. Next base: position 430,311,338 of record NC_086452.1, on the reverse strand, counting down.
AATCTCCCTGGTGGGCTTCCACTGGAAAGGTTGAACAATAGTTATCTAATTTCTCTGTTTTTCACCCTCCAAAAAAATTCCAGTGGAAAGATACCGAAAAGGGATTTTTCGCTGCCTCTCCCAGGAAAATATTCCAACAGAACCTCCACCGAGAGAAATCACGGTGCTGCAAGGTCTTATAGGAGCCCTAAGTTGGGTACATTGCCTTCCGCTATCAACAGCGTATCGTAGTACTGGCCAACGTGGGCGAGAGCGAGTGGAAGGCGCTCGGAGATACTTCCACCGTCTGCTTGCATTGAGTATTTTGGTGTTTGTGGGAATTTTTTTTAGTTATTAAAAAGACCCACAAACATGGGAGCCAGTTGCTCAAGCGATAGACGTTTATGCAGGGTTCAGGCTGAAGACTTGAGGCCAAAAGGGTCAGCAAGGTTTATCATGTGTGGGAAATATGGTCCACACGCTGAAGTTTATTGTGACAAATGGGTACGTATGACTGACAAAGATAGGGTATCATTCCCTAGGGTGGGCAGCTTTGAACCAGAGGTACTGCAGAATGTAGGTGGTAAAATATGTCTGATTAAATCCAGAAAACAAAGGATCAGACATAACAATTGTTTAAACTTGTGGCAACAAGAGGGGGAGGTGCAAAGGGAACAAACTCACAAAGCAAGTTCCAAACCTAGCAGGAATGAGGGCATGAACACACCATTACCGACACAGGTCGAAGGAGAAGAGATGGCTACAGTCAATGGCATATCTGTAAATGATAGAAAAATGCAGGATCAATGTGTTAACCTTAACCCTTGCAAGTTGTATTCTGTTTGGAACTCTCTCCAAGGTCATAGGTCAGAGGAAAATTATGCATCCATCCCACTCTCAGCCCTCATCCAGGCAATTGCCTTACAGGAAATGCAGGTGGGCCTTGTCCAACCAGTAAGAGCAGTAACAGTATCCCCCACTGAAAGGACTGGTGAGATCTCAGACATCGGTGAGTGTGAGACTGTTCATTACACAGAGACAGAAATTAGGAATAGTACCTCCCAATGGGGGAACTGATAGTCAGGGAGTAATCCTCACCAGGAATAATGCAATGTATTGCCTGTGGTCCAGATCAGAACTTCGGTCAATCATTTCAGAATTCCCCGATCCCGGAAGCATTTAGCCAGATGTCAGAAGTTTATCAGAGATCTGGGTAATGCTCATGAACCAGCTAACAAAGATTGGCGGATATTTTTGAAAGCGTGCCTACCCCCTAATATTGACACTAGAGATGTGCACTTGAAATTTTTCGTGTTTTGTGTTTTGGTTTTGGGTTCGTTTCCGCGGCCGTGTTTTGGGTTCGACCGCGTTTTGGCAAAACCTCACCGAATTTTTTTTGTCGTATTCGGGTGTGTTTTGGATTCGGGTGTTTTTTTCCAAAAACACTAAAAAACAGCTTAAATCATAGAATTTGGGGGTCATTTTGACCCCAAAGTATTATTAACCTCAAAAACCATAATTTCCACTCATTTTCAGTCTATTCTGAATACCTCACACCTCACAATATTATTTTTAGTCCTAAAATTTGCACCGAGGTCGCTGGATGACTAAGCTAAGCGACCCTAGTGGCCGACACAAACACCTGGCCCATCTAGGAGTGGCACTGCAGTGTCACGCAGGATGGCCCTTCCAAAAAACACTCCCCAAACAGCACATGACGCAAAGAAAAAAAGAGGCGCAATGAGGTAGCTGTGTGAGTAAGATAAGCGACCCTAGTGGCCGACACAAACACCTGGCCCATCTAGGAGTGGCACTGCAGTGTCACGCAGGATGGCCCTTACAAAAAACACTCCCCAAACAGCACATGACGCAAAGAAAAAAAGAGGCGCAATGAGGTAGCTGTGTGAGTAAGATAAGCGACCCTAGTGGCCGACACAAACACCTGGCCCATCTAGGAGTGGCACTGCAGTGTCACGCAGGATGGCCCTTCCAAAAAACACTCCCCAAACAGCACATGACGCAAAGAAAAAAAGAGGCGCAATGAGGTAGCTGTGTGAGTAAGATAAGCGACCCTAGTGGCCGACACAAACACCTGGCCCATCTAGGAGTGTCACTGCAGTGTCACGCAGGATGGCCCTTCCAAAAAACACTCCCCAAACAGCACATGACGCAAAGAAAAAAAGAGGCGCAATGAGGTAGCTGTGTGAGTAAGATAAGCGACCCTAGTGGCCGACACAAACACCTGGCCCATCTAGGAGTGGCACTGCAGTGTCACGCAGGATGGCCCTTCCAAAAAACACTCCCCAAACAGCACATGACGCAAAGAAAAAAAGAGGCGCAATGAGGTAGCTGTGTGAGTAAGATAAGCGACCCTAGTGGCCGACACAAACACCTGGCCCATCTAGGAGTGGCACTGCAGTGTCACGCAGGATGGCCCTTCCAAAAAACACTCCCCAAACAGCACATGACGCAAAGAAAAAAAGAGGCGCAATGAGGTAGCTGTGTGAGTAAGATAAGCGACCCTAGTGGCCGACACAAACACCTGGCCCATCTAGGAGTGGCACTGCAGTGTCACGCAGGATGGCCCTTCCAAAAAACACTCCCCAAACAGCACATGACGCAAAGAAGAAAAAAAGAAAAAAGAGGTGCAAGATGGAATTGTCCTTGGGCCCTCCCACCCACCCTTATGTTGTATAAACAGGACATGCACACTTTAACCAACCCATCATTTCAGTGACAGGGTCTGCCACACGACTGTGACTGAAATGACGGGTTGGTTTGGACCCCCACCAAAAAAGAAGAAATTAATCTCTCCTTGCACAAACTGGCTCTACAGAGGCAAGATGTCCACCTCATCATCATCCTCCGATATATCACCGTGTACATCCCCCTCCTCACAGATTATCAATTCGTCCCCACTGGAATCCACCATCTCAGCTCCCTGTGTACTTTGTGGAGGCAATTGCTGCTGGTCAATGTCTCCACGGAGGAATTGATTATAATTCATTTTAATGAACATCATCTTCTCCACATTTTCTGGAAGTAACCTCGTACGCCGATTGCTGACAAGGTGAGCGGCGGCACTAAACACTCTTTCGGAGTACACACTTGTGGGAGGGCAACTTAGGTAGAATAAAGCCAGTTTGTGCAAGGGCCTCCAAATTGCCTCTTTTTCCTGCCAGTATAAGTACGGACTGTGTGACGTGCCTACTTGGATGCGGTCACTCATATAATCCTCCACCATTCTTTCAATGGGGAGAGAATCATATGCAGTGGCAGTAGACGACATGTCCGTAATCATTGTCAGGTCCTTCAGTCCGGACCAGATGTCAGCATCAGCAGTCGCTCCAGACTGCCCTGCATCACCGCCAGCGGGTGGGCTCGGAATTCTGAGCCTTTTCCTCGCACCCCCAGTTGCGGGAGAATGTGAAGGAGGAGATGTTGACAGGTCGCGTTCCGCTTGACTTGACAATTTTCTCACCAGCAGGTCTTTGAACCCCAGCAGACTTGTGTCTGCCGGAAAGAGAGATCCAAGGTAGGTTTTAAATCTAGGATCGAGCACGGTGGCCAAAATGTAGTGCTCTGATTTCAACAGATTGACCACCCGTGAATCCTTGTTAAGCGAATTAAGGGCTCCATCCACAAGTCCCACATGCCTAGAGGAATCGCTCCGTGTTAGCTCCTCCTTCAATGTCTCCAGCTTCTTCTGCAAAAGCCTGATGAGGGGAATGACCTGACTCAGGCTGGCAGTGTCTGAACTGACTTCACGTGTGGCAAGTTCAAAGGGCAGCAGAACCTTGCACAACGTTGAAATCATTCTCCACTGCGCTTGAGACAGGTGCATTCCACCTCCTATATCGTGCTGAATTGTATAGGCTTGAATGGCCTTTTGCTGCTCCTCCAACCTCTGAAGCATATAGAGGGTTGAATTCCACCTCGTTACCACTTCTTGCTTCAGATGATGGCAGGGCAGGTTCAGGCGTTTTTGGTGTTGCTCCAGTCTTCTGTACGTGGTGCCTGTACGCCGAAAGTGTCCCGCAATTCTTCTGGCCACCGACAGCATCTCTTGCACGCCCCTGTCGTTTTTTAAAAAATTCTGCACCACCAAATTCAAGGTATGTGCAAAACATGGGACGTGCTGGAATTTGCCCATATTTAATGCACACACAATATTGCTGGCGTTGTCCGATGCCACAAATCCACAGGAGAGTCCAATTGGGGTAAGCCATTCCGCGATGATCTTCCTCAGTTGCCGTAAGAGGTTTTCAGCTGTGTGCGTATTCTGGAAACCGGTGATACAAAGCGTAGCCTGCCTAGGAAAGAGTTGGCGTTTGCGAGATGCTGCTACTGGTGCCGCCGCTGCTGTTCTTGCGGCGGGAGTCCATACATCTACCCAGTGGGCTGTCACAGTCATATAGTCCTGACCCTGCCCTGCTCCACTTGTCCACATGTCCGTGGTTAAGTGGACATTGGGTACAACTGCATTTTTTAGGACACTGGTGAGTCTTTTTCTAACGTCCGTGTACATTCTCGGTATCGCCTGCCTAGAGAAGTGGAACCTAGATGGTATTTGGTAACGGGGGCACACTACCTCAAGAAATTGTCTAGTTCCCTGTGAACTAACGGCGGATAACGGACGCACGTCTAACACCAACATAGTTGTCAAGGCCTCAGTTATCCGCTTTGCAGCAGGATGACTGCTGTGATATTTCATCTTCCTCGCAAAGGACTGTTGGACAGTCAATTGCTTGGTGGAAGTAGTAAAAGTGGTCTTACGATTTCCCCTCTGGGATGACCATCGACTCCCAGCAGCAACAACAGCAGCGCCAGCAGCAGTAGGCGTTACACGCAAGGATGCATCGGAGGAATCCCAGGCAGGAGAGGAATCGTCAGAATTGCCAGTGACATGGCCTGCAGGACTATTGGCATTCCTGGGGAAGGAGGAAATTGACACTGAGGGAGTTGGTGGGGTGGTTTGCGTGAGCTTGGTTACAAGAGGAAGGGATTTACTGGTCAGTGGACTGCTTCCGCTGTCGCCCAAAGTTTTTGAACTTGTCACTGACTTATTATGAATGCGCTGCAGGTGACGTATAAGGGAGGATGTTCCGAGGTGGTTAACGTCCTTACCCCTACTTATTACAGCTTGACAAAGGCAACACACGGCTTGACAAATGTTGTCCGCATTTCTGTTGAAATACTTCCACACCGAAGAGCTGATTTTTTTGGTATTTTCACCAGGCATGTCAACGGCCATATTCCTCCCACGGACAACAGGTGTCTCCCCGGGTGCCTGACTTAAACAAACCACCTCACCATCAGAATCCTCCTTGTCAATTTCCTCCCCAGCGCCAGCAACACCCATTTCCTCCTCATCCTGGTGTACTTCAACACTGACATCTTCAATCTGACTATCAGGAACTGGACTGCGGGTGCTCCTTCCAGCACTTGCAGGGGGCGTGCAAATGGTGGAAGGCGCATGCTCTTCACGTCCAGTGTTGGGAAGGTCAGGCATCGCAACCGACACAATTGGACTCTCCTTGTGGATTTGGGATTTCGAAGAACGCACAGTTCTTTGCGGTGCTTTTGCCAGCTTGAGTCTTTTCATTTTTCTAGCGAGAGGCTGAGTGCTTCCATCCTCATGTGAAGCTGAACCACTAGCCATGGACATAGGCCAGGGCCTCAGCCGTTCCTTGCCACTCCGTGTGGTAAATGGCATATTGGCAAGTTTACGCTTCTCCTCCGACAATTTTATTTTAGATTTTGGAGTCCTTTTTTTACTGATATTTGGTGTTTTGGATTTTACATGCTCTGTACTATGACATTGGGCATCGGTCTTGGCAGACGACGTTGCTGGCATTTCATCGTCTCGGCCATGACTAGTGGCAGCAGCTTCAGCACGAGGTGGAAGTGGATCTTGATCTTTCCTTAATTTTGGAACCTCAACATTTTTGTTCTCCATATTTTAATAGGCACTACTAAAAGGCACCTCAGGTAAACAATGGAGATGGATGGATACTAGTATACTTATGGATGGACGAGCGACAGCCGTGGACTACCGTACTGTTTCTGCTGCTAATATAGACTGGATGATAATGAGATGAAATTAATATATATATATATATAATATCACTAGTACTGCAGCCGGACAGGTATATATATTTATTATGTAATGACTGATGACGGACCTGCTGGACACTGTCAGCTCAGCAGCACCGCAGACTGCTACAGTAAGCTACTATAGTAGTATGTATCAAGAAGAAAGAAAAAGAAAAAACCACGGGTAGGTGGTATACAATTATGGATGGACGAGCGACTGCCGACACAGAGGTAGCTACAGCCGTGGACTACCGTACTGTGTCTGCTGCTAATATAGACTGGATGATAATGAGATGAAATTAATATATATATATATATAATATCACTAGTACTGCAGCCGGACAGGTATATATATTTATTATGTAATGACTGATGACGGACCTGCTGGACACTGTCAGCTCAGCAGCACCGCAGACTGCTACAGTAAGCTACTATAGTAGTATGTATCAAGAAGAAAGAAAAAAAAAAAAAACACGGGTAGGTGGTATACAATTATGGATGTACGAGCGACTGCCGACACAGAGGTAGCTACAGCCGTGGACTACCGTACTGTGTCTGCTGCTAATATAGACTAGACGATAATGAAATTAATATATATATATATATATATATATATATATATAATATCACTAGTACTGCAGCCGGACAGGTATATATATTTATTATGTAATTACTGATGACGGACCTGCTGGACACTGTCAGCTCAGCAGCACCGCAGACTGCTACAGTAAGCTACTATAGTAGTATGTATCAAGAAGAAAGAAAAAAAAAACACGGGTAGGTGGTATACAATTATATATATATTATATACAAATATATATATATATATATATATTAAACTGGTGGTGATTAATTAAACTGGTGGTCAGGTCACTGGTCACACTATCAGCAACTTGCAAGTAGTACTCCTAAGCAGACAATCACAATATATACTGGTGGTCAGTGTGGTCACAATGGCAGTGTGGCACTCTGGCAGCAAAAGTGTGCACTGTACGTTAAAATATGTACTCCTGCTCTCAGACTCTAACTGCTCCCCACTGTCTCCCCCACAAGTCAGATATACAGTCACACTATCACTTCAGCAAGTAGTAGTACTCCTCCTAATGCTCCCCAAAATTACTAAAGTAAATACTGTGTCTCTCTCTACTCTAGTCTCACTCTCTTCTCTATAAACGGAGAGGACGCCAGCCACGTCCTCTCCCTATCAATCTCAATGCACGTGTGAAAATGGCGGCGACGCGCGGCTCCTTATATAGAATCCGAGTCTCGCGATAGAATCCGAGCATCGCGAGAATCCGACAGCGGGATGATGACGTTCGGGCGCGCTCGGGTTAACTGAGCAAGGCGGGAAGATCCGAGTCGCTCGGCCCCGTGTAAAAAAACATGAAGTTCGGGCGGGTTCGGATTCCGAGGAACCGAACCCGCTCGTCTCTAATTGACACCCAAAAATTCATCACTGATTGTAGATTAGAGTCGGATGGTCCTATGACTGACGAACACAATCAGGAGAACGTGGAACGAATTAACATGCAACTAGAATTGTATTTCCCCACTACTGTTAAGTGGAGAAGAATTTTCTCCATAAAACAGAGAGAAAATGAAATGGCATCTGAATATTTCCATCGGACTCTGCAAATAATGGATAGATACATTGGGGTATCGGATACAGGGAACGATGCAAATTACAGGGAGGTGGCTGTCTCTGTGCTAATGGACGGGCTCAATAAGACATTAAGGGACAGGGTGCAAACATCTTTGCCAAATTGGAGAGGGGTCACAGTAGCTTGCCTTAGAGAGTGCGCAATGGAACCCCACAAGAATATTGCTAGGCGCAGAGAACAACAGGAGGAGAAGCTGATGACAATAAGTCTACAGGCTCCGACAGGAAAGCCCCATCAGCCCAATCCCCAGACCCCTGCTGTTTGGAAAAGACCAAGAATATGTTACATTTGTAAAAAGGAAGGACATTTTGCCAGAAATTGTAGGAGTAGTAGGACACATAGCCAATATAGACCCCTAGACAGAGAAAACAAGCCACATTATTAAACACATAGACGGGATCAAGGGACATATAGTAAGGAATCACGAGCCATATAGAAAACACAGATTCAGTTAATGGGAAGAACGGAATAAATGCAACTTTACCCTTGTTGACAAAACTTGCTGGGGTTAAGATGAGGCCACTAAACTTTTGCTTCTTTCACTAGCAGAAATGGCCCCTGATTAACTTAACAGGAGCTTTGTTAGATATGGTATACATATAGCATGCTCCCGCCCAGGAAGTAAAAATTATGTTGGATACCCACGAAAAACTAATATTGCATTTCACTGTTCTAGATTCATGTCCATCACAGGTAGAGGAAATTATCTCACAGATACCGGGTTCCCTATGAATTTAGGATGGACAGGACACTGGATTGAGGGCTGGGATAGTCCCAGTAGAGATACGACACACATAGAATTTTTTTCACGGGTGTAGACCTAGTAGAAAAGTCATTCCCCATAGTGCCCAATCCAGTTGTCAAATTTTATAAAATCCTCTTTGCCTCTACAAACTTATCTGTTACTAACCTCTATGTGATTTTTCTTCAAAGTTTCCTCCTCATCTCTTACGTTCACTGACAGGAGGGTACAATACATGGACCCGATTACAGTTCAAACGCCACATGCCTACTTGGTCCGTCAGAGTTCTGCCCAAATACAGTATATCTCACCAGAACAAGGACACCAGTATTAATGCAGTGTGCCTGGTCATGCACAAAGGGTGGAGAATGAGAATACTGGTGAAGGGAGACTGTGTACAGACACCGATATGCATGATGGTGTGACAGCCTGTTGGTGAATGCCAAACCTGACATTTTCTTTTTTTTTTACTATTATTCCCCTCTCTTCTCTCATCCAGAGACGGTTTACTTCACACAACTGATAACACACAACAGAAAAAATTTAAATGCAAAATTTGTGTTCCCTACAGGAAAAGACGGTCTGGAGGTCAAAGGGGTATGGTCAGGAGTCCTCAGGACTTTGGACAGGTGGACACGGTAAGCCAGTAGCCCCCAGAGCATATCTTCCAAGTCTAGCTGAGGCGGCACACGGTCTGACTCATCTGGGCAAAGAGGGTATGTGCAAGCTGGTAAGAGCCTAATGGTGTGCGCCAGGATTCTCTTCTCATGCAGGTAAGAGAGCAATGACATGTTTTACTTGCTTGAGGAAGAATATTGGTAAGACAATACCAACAGAGCCATCCCATATCCCTCCTACAGACGGACCTTTTCAGGTAATACAAATCGACTTCATACAGTTACTGCCCTGTAGGAATTTGAAATATGTGTTAGTATGTATTAATGTATTTTCCAACTGGGTAGTAGTGTTCCCTGCTGCCACAAATACTGCTACGTTCACTGCAAAGAAAATCGTGCAGGAATTTGTGTGCAGATATGGTATCCCTAGAATGATTGAAATTGATAGGCAGAGGCGGAACTACCGCCAGTGCAACCAGTGCGTTGCACTGGGGCCCGGCACTGTCCATGGGCCCAAAGCATGTAATGAGTCAAACTGACTCATTACATGCCACTGTGTGCTGCGTGCAACCACTGCCCGCAGCACACAGCCACCCGGACAGAGAGGAGAGGAGCGCAGCGGTACGGGGGAGAAGGAGGAGGAGGGAGGTGGAGGAGGGAGCCGCAGCAGCGCTTTGTTACTGGTTGAGGCGCTGCTGCCCCTCTGCTTCACTATAGGCTGTCTTCCGAGAACAGCCTATAGTGAAGCAGAGGGACAGCAGCAGCAGTGCCTCCACCAATAACACAGCGCTGCTGCGGCTCCCTCCTTCACCTCCCTCCTCCTCCTTCTCTCCTGCCCGGGAATCGTGACCAGAAGCTGCACCGAGGAGCCTGAGCCAGCGGAGAGGGTAAGTATAATTCTTTCTTTCTTTCTTTCTTTCTTTCTTTCTTTCTTTCTTTCCATGTACAAAAAGGGGGACTGTCTGCCGCAATGTGTAAAAAGGGGGACGCTGTCTGCCGTTATGTGTAAAAAGGGGACGCTGTCTGCCGTTATGTGTAAAAAGGGGACGCTGTCTGCCGTTATGTGTAAAAAGGGGACGCTGTCTGCCGTTATGTGTAAAAAGGGGACGCTGTCTGCCGTTATGTGTAAAAAGGGGACGCTGTCTGCCGTTATGTGTAAAAAGGGGACTCTGTCTATCGTTATGTGTAAAAAGGGCACGCTGTCTGCTGTTATGTGTAAAAATGGCACGCTGTCTGCCGTTATGTGTAAAAAGTGTACGCTGTCTGCCGCTATGTGTAAAAAGTGTACGCTGTCTGCCGCTATGTGTAACAATGGCACGCTGTCTGTCGCTATGTGTAAAAAGGGCACGCTGTCTGCCGTTATGTGTAAAAAGGGGGATGCTGTCTGCCGTAATGTGTAAAAAGGGGACGCTGTCTGCTGTAATGTGTAAAAAGAGGAATCTGTCCGCCGTAAGGTGTAAAAGGGTCTCTACCTGGTGTAGTGGTGCTACTGTGAGGCGTAATTTGAATAATGGAGACTACTGTGCACCGTTTTATGAATTGGTATTATTTTGTGGCCACACCCCTTCCCCACGAAGCCACGCCACTATGTATTTTTGCGCGCGCCTACGACGCGCACTGCCCCTGTTTTGCATGCAGGGGTGGGGCTCCGATGCCGTTTCTTGCACACAGTGCTAAAATGTCTAGTTACGGCACTGTTGCTAGGTATCCATTTCTCTGCCCCTGAGCAGGTCCCCCTCACCAGATCCTCTCCAGGGGTGAGGGGGTGGACTTGGATGGGATGGGGGGGCCCAAAGCATTTTGTCGCACCTGGGCCAACCGCTCGCTAGTTCCGCCACTGGTGATAGGGGTATCCATTTTACAGGTGAAGTCTTTCAGGTCATGTGCAAACTGATGGGAATTAATAGCAAGCTGCATACTCCGTACTGGCCACAGGCGAGTGCGAAGGTAGAGAGAGTGAACAGCACTATTAAGAACAAGCTGAGCAAAGTGATGGCTGAAACTGGATTGCTGTGGCCAGAAGCTTTGCCACTAGGGTTGTACAGCATCAGAACCACTCCCAGGTCTCCGCTTAACTTATCACTTTTTGAAATTCTTTTTGGTCGACAACCTCATGTAATGATAGACCCCCAGGATGATTTGAAATGCAATAATGAAGTGACTGTGAAATATTTGGTTGGGATGAGCCAGCAGCTGAGAAATCAACAAAGAAATATAAAGCTGGTGATTCCTGACCTACCTAACAGTAATTGTCATGACACTGAGCCTGGGGATTATGTGATGATTCGAAATTTCTTACGCTTGGGTTGCCTCATAGACAGGTGGGAAGGACCATACCAAGTCTTGTTAACCAGCATGACAGCACTAAAGGTCGCTGAAAGAGAGACTTGGGTCCACTCGTCCCACTGCAAGAAGGTTGCTGACCCGGAGAGGACTCGTGACAAAGAGCAAGGTGAAGAGAACCTCGTAGCACTAGAGTGTTTGTTCCGGGAAAGTTGAGAGGCAGGACTGTTGAAAGGCACCTGAGCACGGAGAGCAACAAGATCTAGGACGGTTGTCGCACCATTTTCTTTTTTCACCCCCCCTGCATTTTCCTTTCTTTGTCTCCTCCTTATTTCCCTTCTTTCCCCTAACGAAATGGATCTATCACAAGAGACTGCATTTCGGGTTCTGCTAGTAATGCTGTTTTTGATCAGGACAATTTGTTTTGGTGAGGGTCCCAGAGAGGTCGAGCAGGGATCTGGAATGGGTTCTGATGGCGAGTACGAATTTGTAGGATCTCAGGAGCAGCACATCACTCGAGTAAAGGATGGTATCAGTAAGAACTCTGGTAGTCATGGAGCTCGGAGGCAATGTGAAGGGTTATTGTCTGATGAATATTGTATTTGTAGGAATTGTGAGAATATAGTCAAGGATGGGTGCATCCAGAGATGTCAGTCCAACCTTAATATCGACATGGACCGCCATCCGTTGAGTGATTACCACTCACTAGTGGGTAAGGTCTTAAACCAGACAGAATGCTGGGTGTGCTCACAGGTACCTCAAGGTCAGAGTAAGTCAGGATTGGTACCATACCCTTTACCAATAGATGAGGTACTCGAATTACGGGGTGGGAGACCGGTGGACAAGAAATTCAATATCTCCAGGCCCCCTAGCTTGAAGCTCCACCAGTATCATGTAGACAGGTCCTTATTGTGTTTTAATATTTCCAATTACCGAAAACCAGGAAATTGGGAAGTGACGTGGAATAACCAGACAATGACCTTTTCACACAGAGCTGATAAAATACCTATTGACTTTGAACTTGTATGCCAGATAGCCAACAGTGGGAAGTATTTTCGGTATAGGTATACCCGTGGAAGCAAGACCATGTGGGTTGGAAAAGTATTGTCAGGGTATTGTGCCCATATCCAGCCCGATACTTGTACTGAGCAAATGAGAGAACTAGGGACTGGTTTCTTTACTTGGAAAGTTTGCAATATGGTGATGTTACATTTTGTCCCTATGTTCTCCCAGATGATGCCTATTTCATATGTGGGAGGAAAGTGTACAAGTGGCTTGCCCCGAGCTCTGAGGGATTGTGTTATATTGGGAGAGTACTACCGGAGGTCATGACCATAACCCACGATAAAATGAAAGACGTTCACCGCAGTGCTCAGGCTCCTTTAACTCATACTCACTATGAACACATCATCAAGAGACACCTCATAGATAGGGCAGAGCACGCAGCCTCTGATTTGATCCACGAATCCACCGGGATTCAGTTCCTTCTCGCATTAGACATCACCCGTACTGCCAGAGGAACTATAAATTCTAGGTATATCCATGCGCTAGCGAACTTGATAGATAATATCACTGAGATGTATGATGACACCTTCAGGTATACGGGAAGGGAGTTACAAGCCTACAAGAAGGAACTGATCCAGCACAGGATGGTCCTTAATTATGTTACAGCCGTGACAGGTGGGTACTGTGTTACTCGGGCAACTCAATATGGTGTGAAGTGCTGTACATATATTACGAACAGCACTGACGACCCCACGGGGATCATCGATCAGAAGATGGACGAGATATTGCAGTTGAAGTGGGAGTTCAGGAGGAAGCACAACCTTACCTTAGCGACTGTGGGTAATGAACTGACCGGCTGGGTCTCATGGTTGAACCCAAGCAAATGGTTCTCAGGGTTAGGAGAGTGGGCACAGAACGTCATTATGAGTGTGGGGAAGTTTCTCCTTTGTATCCTGGGAGTCATCATAATTATTGGTTTGATATTTAGGTGTGTTCAAATTCTAACGCGGCGCAAGCGCAGCACAAATTTGATGAGTCTAAGGAGCGAGGGCGCTGTTATAGCAGCAGATTTAATTTATGACCCCAAAATAGAGACAGCGTTATGATAAGGATTGCAAATGAATTTCTTGGCCTGTTTCTTTCACCCGTTTTTCTTTGTCTCCCCCCTCTGCCCAGATACATCCAACCGGAAAAGACATCAGCCCTACCCAAAGTGTTTATGTGAATGTATTTTTATATATGTGTCTTATCTTCATCTCTGCAACCTCCAGTTAATGGCACACATAGTCGACAGGTGATATCCACATATACTAGCACTCACATATGTTCCCCCTCCATGTATCATCAACTAAATGTGCACCCCATTTGTTAGAACAAGAAGCCGAAAAGAGCTCGGTAGTGTTTGTTGGCCCATTTACAGACCCTTAATATGGGATGTGAAGGATTTAATGTATACTTCGCAATACCTCGAAGCTTATTTAGAACATATACGGCACGATGATACATGCCCCTCAGACATTGATTCATACATACATGATTTTTACTATCCCACTAGGCTATACATTTCCCACCTACAACTCTCCCCGATCATCCAAGCTTTTGTATATATTGTATAGGTAATATTTTTTTCTGTTTATTGATTAGTTAGTGGCAGTTATTGATGACTGCCAAAGGGTGGACTGTCGAAGTCGGATAATATTACAGTACACACATCAGGTACAAACACCACATAGATGGCCTCCGTGCACGTACTTATTCGGCCAAGCGTGCACATATTCGCAAATTGCGTATGATTGCTCATGCGGTTGTGCGTGTTAGCGCGTGGTATGAGTAATTACGGAGGTATTTGTACTCGCATGGAAAAGCCACAAAGACATATCATATATTTAATCCATATATTGCATAAATCACCCACTGTCTGCTCATCCTTCTAATAGCATGAAGATGGTTCGCACATAAATTATCCTCCCAGAAACTCAAATATAATGTACCAGATGGCCTTAATTACGCAAAGCTTTGAAATCCTATGAAGAAGGCAAATACCTTTGGTTACCCCCATTGTTCTAGAGTTGTCCAGTATCTGTCGAAGACCATAAATACTGCATTGTCATTGTCTTATCTGAAGAAAGGACAATCAGAAAGACAATATCCAGGAACCTAGGTTGACTGAAGAGAAACTCAATTAGCAATAGCTAACAAATTACAAACCAGACATTTAGAAATCTGAGGTAATAACATTCATAGTCTAAACTCTTGGAGATATATATATATATATATATTTATTTCCTAACAAATTGTAATAGCAGGAGTGTGTGTGTATGTGTATATATATCTTGATAGATAGATAGATAGATAGATATGGATATATGGAAACAGGGGGGATGGGGGCGCCAACGACCAACGGTGTCTAATGGATTTAGATTAAATATGAAGAAGTGGCAGGATACGTTCAGATAAAATTATAAAATTACATTTAATTTATAAAAAAGGTGGGATAAAATTTTACAAGCATGGGGTAATGTTAAGAATACATCAGAAAAAAATTAAAAAAACAATTATATAGTACAAAACATGAGAATAAAAAAACAACTATATTCTAAAAAGATAAGCATACAATGCTTATCTTAAAAATGGAGGGTCAGTTTAGAGGTACACCCAACGCGTTTCGTCCATCAGACTTCATCAAGGGGTAGGGTGCTAATGAACAAGGGTTGTATTTATAGCTGGTATCATGTGTTCCTAGATAATTATGACATCACTTCCTGTTGGAAGTATAAACAGCATATAGCTACACAATTCTAAATGTGAACATATGTATGCTGGAGAAGTAATGAACATGTGTCCCATGGTATCACTTTTTTAAAAAAACGAGTCTTTAAAACTGTGTTTTTTCGGACTGAGAGATCCAGGACGCGTCCCGCGTCATTTCCGCTCCGCTTCCGGCGTCCGCACAGGCGATGTGCGCATGCGCGTCAGGCCGCTCTTCTGATATCGGATGTTGTACGAGCGCACTGCATTCTCCCACTTCCGTCTGTTACATCTAATGGAAGGGGCCCCACTTCCTGTGAGAACGAGACCCGGCTAGTCCCTTGGCGTTATTGGATGGGGAAGCTGTCACTCATCGCGGCGGCCATTTCCATGGAGTTTATTACAGCTGCAGACACATTTTGTGGGATAACCACGGTCTCCATAGGAACCAGTACATAATAGAGGATACAAATAAAAATAAAAACAAGAACAAAAATTAGAGCCTGTATTCTTAGTTAGATAAAATGCAATGGTAGCATTTATGGTGCTACTAATTTTTTTTGAGTGGAGAGACTTATTTCTTTTATTATTATTGAGCGCAGAGGTGCTGTATACTCCCCCTTGCCCGGATGTACATAGTGATTAGAAAATAAGTGGATAGACTGTTGCAAGAAGAAGTGAGGGATAGAATACCTGGAGTTATTAAGAAGTGATAAGGCTTATACATTAAGAATAATAAATAGTTTAAAGACTCATCGCCAAGATCCAATATACAGTGATTATAATACAGGTGCCAACAGACAGTGCCTATAAAAGTATATATGAGGAGTCCATCAATAAAAATAAATGTGCGCGAGAATAAGTGGACTACTAATTAAGTCTGTCATCTTAGATGAGTTGTGTTATGTGCTAAGTTAGTGCATGATTAATATGCATTTGACAGACTGTAGATTCTATTAGTGTGTCAATCTTGCAGTAGTTAATTCTGGCCCACCATTACCATTAGATATGGATATATGTATATCTTTAGGATGGAAATAGATAATCATATCGTGTGTGGGATCATATTGTTCAGAGTCACGTAAACATTAATCTGGTGGGTATAAGAATATTATCATATATTGCAACATTAAGTTATTAATAATACCAGATTTATGTATGATTAACTGGTCATGGGGCCGGAACTCAGATGCAAACAGCAGAAATCACATCTCTAGTCTTAGCCATCGCCCACCTCTTGAGCTTGATAAAGCTAAATATTTATCTTATATAAAACCCTTTATGAGGTCTAAGAACACTGTACGCTATTTACGTATGGAGTACCGTAAGGGTACGCACGTTGCGTAACAATCGCTTAGCCGTGGTCGAGACGCTCAAGCGTCACGTTCGCTCACGGCCAAGAGATCACAGGCAGGCACGCTATTGGCTGCTGACTAACGTAATGGTTCGCTATAGCGTAGCGGACGCTCGGGACCATGAGGAGATCACCAGCGGCGCAGACGCTCACAATGTTAAACCTTTATATCTAAACCATAAACAATGTAATATGCAGTAAAACCTTAGTGTAGAGATAGGGTGTAGATGCAACACAGTGTAACCTTATTAACTTAAAAGCTGTTTGAGTGTCACCGACGCTCTGAGAATACTTAACACTATAAGAAATACACAGATACCTGGGCTTAGGGTCTAACGCCTTATATATATATTATGGATGGTATGCTTGCAAAAGAATAATACAATACAATTATACACTACCAATATAACATAGACTAACTAACCAGATAACTACACAGGAAAATACAATACAATACAATTTACGTTTAAGGGAAAATGAGGGAGAAAGAGGAGAAGAGAGAGAGAGATATGGCTCACAATAACAATAAGAACAATATGATTCCAGAGAAGCTTACACATGTGAGGAACAATCGCTGCGCAGTTAGTCAATGCTGAGAATCTTTGTGGAGAAAATACTTGACCTTACCCATACTGGCTGTCCCTATATACACAACCCTACAATACCGCATGGGACAGAAGCTAGACTCCATTTTGGGAAAACTCCCATGATTCCAAAGACTGCACCACATGGTTGAAAGGGGGAGGGGAAAATACCCAACAGCAGCCATTTTACTCAAACCACTAATCTTATTCCACATTCCAATCCAACTTCCTAGAACAATCTTATTCAATTTCACATTCCAAACAACTTCAGTATCTCAATAGCCAGAGCATATTCATCACAAGACCAGATCACAATGTAACCACACATATCAGCCTGCCATTGCTACAAGCACATGTTCAAACGTAACTGCATGGTGGTATTTATGATTAACAAGATATATTATAACTAACCAGCACAATCTATTTTAAATCACCATAGGCAAACAAATACCACAAATGATATGCTACAGGTTGTCTAATGTTCCAATTCATCACAGACTTCACAGAGTATCAACACAAACACCCAACAATCACACAACTGCCCAAACCTCGTTAACCTTAAGCCATTTGTATCTCCAAACTAACTAATCTATGCTTACCTATCATTCTACAACTACTTTACCACAAACACATATTTAAAACTATTCTATGCCAATCAGCCATGAGATATTGAGATTATGATACTTAGCCTTTTGTAAGGAGCCTGGTGATGATCCAGCCATGCTTGCTGTGTGCAAGGTTAGTTCTGAGTGAGTGAGTGAGCCCTGTGATCTCCAGTGGGTATATCATACCCTCATTCCAGCTGTGGGGGTGTGTCAACAACAAGATGTGTGTGTCCCTCACAGCATGTGAGCCAGCTGCATCAGTGGCCTTGGTTATGCAAAACAATGGGTGATGACCAACACATTCCTGTCTTGTGGGAAGCTATTGTTTGGCGAATACTATCTCACTGTCCACTCTCAGTTGAGACAATGACATCTCAGCAATCATTCTTCTGGAGACAAATCCAGCCCCATTTGTAAACACAGGTGTTGGCCCTCCTCATTGAGTCTCAAAGCTCAGTGTAATTAAAGGCTATTGTACTCCGTCTGCGGGAAAGATACTGATTTGGAATACAATTAATCTTCAATTACTATTCCTGTGCTTACCTATGCATATGAAGATGTGAAGCCCTCCCAACATGCAAACTATTGTTTGGGGAATCTCTAAGGTCAAAGAGCCATTTGAGACCCACTGATACCTGCTGGACTCAGGGGAATATTAACTTATAAAATACATTATTTTGATTAAATATGTAGCGTGCACACACATGAGGTGCATATATGGCAACGTGCAGCGTGATATTTTTCTGACTTTGACAAGCTGACCAATGATCCCCGGTGCACAGGATATGTCCCACCCCCGAACCAATGGAGGAAGAGCACACAGTGTCTATTGTATTATGTTTTGATCCACTGTATGAAAAGCCAGGCCGCCTAGCCGGTCGGTAATCTCTCTCTCTGAAGGGTCATCTTGCCTGATAGACCTGAGCACCGGGACCGCGTGGCGCTGGCGAAACCAAACGTATGTACCATTGACTGTAGCCATTTTTCTATTGTATTGTATTGTTGTTATTGTAACCCCCTTTCAGCAATTATATGTTGGTGTGTCAGAACCCAGCATCTTAAATACAATCTGGTGTCGTGTCTCTTTTCCCTGCTAAGGTTATAAGTGTATTTCAGTCACACGTGTAGCTGCAGAGGGCTCACGGCGTGTGTTTGGGTGTGTACGCACTGTGTGTACTTTGTACGACCAGCGCGGCGTTTGTACGCAAAGTACGTACATGGTACGGGGCTTTGTACGCTAATGGTGTAAAAAGTACGTAGGCTAAGGTTGATCACAAACGGCCGCAGCGGCTCCATTTTAAAGTGTATTTAATGTGTTTCTAAAGTGTTGCTTTTAGTCCTGTATGTAAATCGACGTTTACAGACATCACTCCTCCACCCTCCATTCACCTGGGCACGCCTGCATTTTACTTACCATTCCACTAAAATGGCTACAAGCGGTCTGGATCCGCCCTCCACCTGTCAATCTTCTTTGCGGTCCATCCTGCGACCGCTTTCTTCTTTCGCCGTGACGCAACCCGGCGACCCCTGTCGCCGAGCAACATTGCGCACTGCAGCCGCCGCGCATGCGCATTCCGCACCCATTCGCACCGCAGCGATAAACCACTGCGAGCGAACAGGTCGGAATGACCCCCAATATGTCATGTTTAACACACAACAATTCTGAATGCTATTTATCATGAAACGTATGTGTCCTGTATTCTTTGTATTCCTTGTTAAAAAAAAAAAAAAGAGTAATAAGTAAAAAAAAAAAATACTGATTATAATAACAATAAAATTGGTAGTAGTGAAAACCTAATTCTATTTAAGAAAAAGAATATTGTTTTGGTATTGATGGTTAAGATTTGTTTATCACACAATACAGTTAAGTCTCTGCATTCCTCCCACATGTCATGTTGTTTCATGTACTAAGCAGGGTATCCTCTCTCCTGCATGGCCTTATTAACTACTTGATGCTGGGTTGTGAAAGTGTCTCCACCTTGATATTTTAAACTCCTCTATATTAATGTGAATATCAGTTTGATTAAAGCCCAAATTAAATGGACAGAGTGTCTCCTGCTCAGAGCTATTGAACGCATCACAAGTAATTTATACCTATATCCAACCAAAACTAATACGGGCCATACAATAGCTACTTTGCACAGTAATTTAGATGGAATTAGCATGTAAAGCATACTTGCCTACTCTCCCGGAATGGCCGGGAGGCTCCCGAAAATCGGGTGACCCTCCCGGCCCCACGGAAGAGCAGGCAAGTCTCCCGGAACCAGGTGTCACCCTGCCCATCCGCCCACTTACTGTGTAAAGTGGGCGGTCCGGGCAGTTGATGACGCGATTCTTGCTGAATCGCGTCATCATAGCCACGCCCCCTGCAGTGTAATGCCGGGGATCGCGGCATTACAGAGCGGGGGCGTGGCTTAAAGGACGTGACGTGGTAACTCCGCCCCCGTCCCGCCCCTGATTCGCCCCCGTCCCGCCTCCGGTCCACCTCCTCCCCACGTCACAGCCTGCCCCTGCCCCCCTGCTGAGCCGACCTGGCTGCTCTCTCCCGCAGAGAGCAGCCAGAATGTCGGCAAGTATGATGTAAAGATAATTTAAAACCCAAACTGAATTACACTATTAATTGTGAGTGGTTGGAGGACTCAACAGAGAAGTGTAATATGCCTAAGAGGGCGTCACAAAAGTGGCTCCCATACTAATCTGAGACACCCTCTTCTGCATGTAACCCCTTACGCAGCACCACTCTGAGAAAACTTTAAGCTGGAATTGGCAGACACCAATCCTAGCTGTGCCTGGGGGCATCAGGGCAGGGCAGTAAGGTCGGCAGGTGCTCCAATCAAGTTCCACTATGAATTCCCTGCATACAACTACAGTATGCTTCTAAAAAAGCATCTTCTTGTGCAAGAGATCTGTTTGAAATCAGGGATCTCTGTGTGCATTTAGCTCTGAACAGCCCGCAGTTTTGTCAGCATGCCCACTGTTAGGATATGGTGCACTCTGTATCTGTCTCCTTCTGTGTACCAGTCTATGGGTGCATCCCCTAGTGTTAGACCTCTAGTGCCAGGAGTCACTCGGAGGCGGAGTCATATGATGTAGGTTCCTGTTCCTCCATCTCAGAGAGAGTGAGAAGAGTGTGACATAAATAGAGACTGAGAGACAAGAGTTCTGGTGTACAAGTGTGCAGAGCTGAGACCGGGAGCGGATCTCAGCTACAGAGACTCATAGTGTTCCAGTGCATGCATCATCTTCTCTACAGTGGGAGTCAGACTGCACGGCTGTGCAGTCCTCCATGCTTCACCACCACAGACATCTCCTGATAAGTACCACTATCTAATGCTGTTACCTTGTGTGATATATGGGCTCCTGATTACCGCTATCAGTGTTACATCTGAGTCACCTGTGTACACTACATAAACCTGCACTACTGTTTAAGTCACAAAGTGTGTGGACTGATGTTACTGCACCAGATGGCCCAGAACACTCTGCCAAGAGGTTATGGGCCCTGTCCCATGCCCAGACCCATATGTACTTGAAGATTAACCCCCTGAGTGCTTTTGAATAATCATAGTGACACAGTTTAAAGTGACATTTTATACAAGTGCAGAAAGGATGTATAGCACAGGACACAATATGAACTTTCCTAAGCTGAAAGGTTCAGAGAACTATGCTACATGGAAGTTTGGCATGGAGATGCAGCTTAAGCTGGAAAAGTTGTGTAAGGTTACTATAGACCCGGGAGCAGGTCCAAACCCAGATGACATAGACAGAGCCATCGGGACAATAGGTTTAGCTGTGGAGCAGCATGTCTATTCAATAGTCAGTGGGAAAGTGTCAGCTAAGGACATGTGGACAGCCCTGCAAAATGCATGTGAAGATAAAGGTCTAATGAGAAGGATAAGTTTAAGATGCATGCTATATGGAACGAAACTGAGTGCCTGCAAGGACATGAACGAT
This sequence comes from Pseudophryne corroboree, assembly GCF_028390025.1. Classification (NCBI taxonomy): domain Eukaryota; kingdom Metazoa; phylum Chordata; class Amphibia; order Anura; family Myobatrachidae; genus Pseudophryne; species Pseudophryne corroboree. The sequence goes on along the minus strand of NC_086452.1, from coordinate 430,289,713 downwards.
TACACTGATAAGTTATTGTCCATAGCTCAGCAGTTGGCATCTGTGGGGGCACAGGTGGACGAGGAAGAAGTCGCAGTGGCTATGTTACAGAATCTGACTCCAGAATTAGATTTTTTGGTGGTTGCGTTAGAGTCAAACGACACTAAACTGACAACGGAGATTGTAAGAGCCAAGTTGCTGTAGTTCCAAGAACGTATTCCTGTCGAGACCATAGCTGAGGGTTCTGCTTTGATCACAAAGGGCACAACGTCCAGAAAGCACAAATTCAGGTGTTTTGTATGTCACAAGATAGGACATAAAGCTTCAGAGGAATTCCAGTGGTGCGCAGAAGCAGCGTGACAAGCCAAAGGAGTCAGCACAGAGTGTAGCAGACAGTCACAGGAAGGATTGCTGATACATGGACTCGGGGGCCACTAGACATTTCAGTTGCAATAAGCATTGGTTCCATTCTTTAACACCATGTGTTCTCACTACAGTTACAGGGATTGGAAATAAGGTCCTTACTGCATTACAAGCTGGGACAATCACAGTACGTTTAAGAATTGGAGGGGAGACCGTTGTTACAGATATCCAAGATGTGTTGTACGCAGAGCCGGTCATAGGCATAGGCAAACTAGGCAATTGCCTAGGGCATTTGATATGCCTAGGGGCATCAGCAGCTGCTGCTGATTAAAATGATATGCGGCATGCCTATATTCTGTATGTAGCATTTCATATGCAGATACAGCCACAGTCTCACACAGTATATAGGCATGCTGCATATCATTTTAATCAGCAGAATCTGCTTGTGCATCCTAGCCACATCGCAATGCAAATAAGATGCATTTTCATTTAAAAAAATGTGCCCGATGTTAGCATTGATGCAAGATTTGTGAGGACACATCTGTATCCAAGCAGAGGTAGAGGTCACAGTGTTAGTGGCAGTGTGAGTGCTGTGTGCATGTGAGTGGGTTGGTTGTGCAGTAGTGTTCGGAATATGTGTAAGGAGCATTATGTGTGTCATGTAAAAATGCATTAATAATGTGTAACATATGTGTAAAGGGCCACTATGTGCGTCATTATGTGTATAAGGGCATTAATAATGTGCGGCATATGTGTAACAGGGTACTACTGTATGTGTGTCATTATGTGTATAGGGGCACTAATAATGTGCAGCAAATGTGTAGGGGGCACTATGTGTGTCATTATGTGCATAAGGGCATTAATAATGTGCGCCATATATGTAAGGTACATTATGTGTAAAAGGGCATTAATAAAGGTTGTCATAATGTGTAAGGCGCATTATGTTTATAAGAACATTAATGTGTCTCATATGTGTAAGGGGCATTACTGTGTGGCATTATGTGTATAAGGGCATTAATAATGTGCGGCATATGTGTAAGGGACATTATGTGTAAAAGGGCATTAATAAAGGTCATAATGTGTAAGGTGCATTATGTTTATATGGACATTAATGTGTCTCATATGTGTAAGGGGCATTACTGTGTGGAATTGTGTATAAATGCATTACTATTGTGTGGCATTATGTGTATAAGGTGCTCTACTATGTGGTGTTGCATATAGAAAGGGCACTACTGTGTCATCTAATGTGAATAAAGAGCAATAAGGTGTGGTGTAATGTTAATAAGGAGCAATTCAGTGTGATGTAATGTGAATAAGGGGCTCTACTGTGAGGAGTAACGTTTATAAGGTAAAATGATACTACTGTGGGATGTAATATGAATTATGGACACTATCGCAAGATAAAATGTGAATAAAGTTGCAGTACTGTGTGGTGTAATTGGAATTGGGGTTACTATTGTGTGGCCATTCCCAGCAAGAAGATGCCCCTTTTTGGGCTGTGCATCAAATGTGCGAACTGTTCCTATTTAAAATATAGGGGGTACAAGGACTGCTATGGGTGAGGGTGCTGGGAAAGAGGTGCAAGGTCAGAGGCAGAACCAGCGGTGGTGCTAGGGGGCACCAGCCAAAATCTTGCCTAGGGCATCATATTGGTTAGGGCCGGCTCTGGTTGTACGTGCATGGTTTAGGAAGTAATCTCATTGTAGCCTTTTTTCTCTAGGACGCTGATAGCAAAGTCCAATTTCAGAAGGGCAAGTGTATGGTGCATACCTTCAGTAACCTGGTGCACCAATTATATGTCCTGGACACTGAGGAGTGTACTGCAATGATGGCTATTGTGGAAAAACAGTCAATGGAACTGTAGCACAAACGCTTGGGTCATCTGGGTTATGACAAAGCCCAGGAACATGCTAGGTGGAATGGTAACAGGGATCACCGTGAGCAACACTGAAAGAACCATGTGTGAGAGTTGCATAAAAAGCAAGCAAACTTGCATCCCATTTCCAAAGTCAGTTAATAGAGCAGAGACACTGTTATCTCTAGTGCACACAGACGTGTGTGGTCCAATGGAGGTAGAATCAGTGGCTACAGTGACTCTCATTGATTACATCACAAGAATGACACACGTTTACTTCCTTAAGGAGAAGAGTGAAGCTGTCAACAAAATTGTGGAGTACAAAAACCTGGTGGAGAATCAGACAGGTTTGATTGTTAGCTAGATTGTTAGCTCTTCAGAGCAGGGCCCTCTTTCCTCTTGTCTAAGCCCTCTTCTTGACACATTTCACTCAATGACCATCTTTACCTGCTTTTTCTCCTGCTGGTAAAGGCTCATCTCTATCTATGGCCGCCAGCCCCAAGTAGTACAATGATTACTCCTTCGCTACTTACATCTAAGCTGTATCATGTTTTGAGAATTGTGTTGCTCTTTGTTATCTGCACTCCATTTTTGTTATTTATTACTGTTATGCTAAGTTTTGTCTCCCTGTACTGTCCTTTGTACGGCGCTGCGAAACACTTGTGGCGCCCTATAAATAAAATGTAATAATAATAATAACTAAAGATCCTGATATCAGACAACGGTGGAGAGTATGATAATAAAGTCTTAGCCGCATTCCTTAGATAATATGGCATAAAGCATCAGCGAACAATTGCCTACACACCGGAACAGAATGGCGTGAGTGAGCGTACAAACCGCACAATTGTTGAGAGAGCACGGACTATGTTAAGTGATGCTGGCCTGGAAACTAAGTTTTGGGCAGAAACAGTATCTACTGCAGTATACCTAAAGACTCGTGCACCTACAGTGGCCATCAAAGGTAAAATGCCACTGGAGGCGTGGTCCAGAAAAAAGCCAAGTAGTCATCTTCGTGTCTTCAGGAGCAAAGCTTTTGCACATATACCAAAGGAGAAAAGGAGAAAGCTAGACCCAAAATCCATAGAATGTATAATGCTCGGATACTGCGACGAAAGCAAAGGATACAGACTTTGGAATGTTACAAGTAAACATCTTCTTAAATCCAGAGATGTGGTATCCTACGAGACAGCACCACAAACTGGAGCAGTGGAGCAACAAGAAAATGTATTATTGGATGTACAGGCAGCAGAAAGTGTGTCTGAGTCTGAGAGTGTCAAAGCAGACAAGTCAGAGAACAGAAGGTCCACGAGGAGTAACAAAGGTATTCCAGCCAAGAAATACACAGTGAGGAGTATGCAAACGTAGCTTACTGAGAAACTCAAAACATACATGAAGCAACGTCAAGCAGTGATTGGACATAGTGGAAGTCAGCAATTGATACAGAACTGTCAACACTACATAATCTACTGTTATATCAACTGGACTTTGATTCTGCATTCCTAAATGGAGAATTGATTGAGGAAATTTATATGGAACCACCTGAACATTATGATATGGACATTTTTCAAACTGGGAAAGTTTGTCTCTTAGAGAAGTCGCTATACGATCGCAAGCAAAGTGGTCATTGCTGGTATGTAAAGTTGGATGCAGCGTTGCTAGAAATGAACTTTGTTAGGTCAGAGACTGATCACTGCCTAGATCACAAAACCAGCACAGAAAAGTTGTTCATTATAGCTGTCTATGTGGATGATTTACTTTTGGCAGGTCAAGAAGATCACTGATGTCAAGCACCAGCTTAAACAAAGATTCAAGTTGAAAGATCTAGGCCCTGTAAATCATCTATTAGATATGAAAATTGTACAAAACCTGCAAGAGGGAACTGTCACAATTGACCAACAAACATACATTGAGGCAATAATTTCCGTACGGAATGAGAGATGCAGAACCAGTAAGTACCCCCATTGATAAAAGTACAAAGATGGTCAAGGCCATGTCACCAAGCCAGTTCGCAAAATATCCTGGGAGACAACATTGGATTGCAGTAAAGAGAATTCTAAGGGACCTGAAAGGTACAAGTTCATTAAAGCTGAAATGTAAAAGATAATCAGATACCAGCTTAAAAGTATTCTGTGACGCCGACCGGGAATCAGATGAGGATGATAGATGTTCTTATAGTGGATACCTGTTTGCACTAGCACGCGCAGCCGTAAACTGGGCAAGTAGGAAACAACCCACAGTTGCTCTTTCTATAATAGAGGCAGAGTACGCTCACAGAAACTTCAAAAGAAGTGCTTTGGATAAGAGAGACTTTATGCGAATTAGGTCTTCTTTACCACAGTGAGTTCATCAACATATAGTGTGATAGCAAGGAAGCAATTGATCTTTCTTGTAGCACAAAGCATCATGGATGGTCTAAGCACATTGCTATAAGACATCATTTCATTTGTGAGTTGGTGGAAAACAAGTATGTCAATATGGAATATGTTGCAAGTGAAGATAATATTGCCGATATGTTGACAAAAGGACTGTCATCACACTTGCTACTTGCATTCCTGATGGAATGTGGACTAGAATATGGTTAATGTTGATTTATTCTTACTGGGGTTTTTTCACGTTGTTTTTGGTTACAGGAGTGACTTTATTGATTTGTTTGATAAAATGTCATGTTCTTTAAACTTGTGACCGGAGACAGTCTTGAGCGAGGGGGAGTGTTAGGATATGGTGCGCTGTGTACCTGTCTCCTTCCGTGTACCAGTCTATGGGTGCATCCCCTAGTGTTAGACCTCTAGTGCTAGGAGTCACTCGGAGGCGGAGTCATATGATGTACGTTCCTCCATCTCGGAGAGAGTTATAAGAGTGTGACACACAGAGAGACTGAGAGACAGAGTCCTGGTGTACAAGTGTGCAGAGCTGAGACTGGGAGCGGATCTCAGCTACAGAGATTCAGTGTTCCAGTGCATGCATCATCTTCTCTACAATGGGAGTCAGACTGCACGGCTGTACAGTCCTCCATGCTTCACCACCACAGACATCTCCTGATAAGTACCGCTACCTAATGCTGTTACCTTGCGTGATATATGGGCTCCTGATTACTGCTATCAGTGTTACATCTGAGTCACCTGTGTTCACTAAATAAACCTGTGTTACTGTTTAAGTCAGAAAGTGTGTGGACTGACATCACTTCCCCAGATAGCCCAGAAGACTCTGCCAATACCCACAACATTCCCCTGAAACACTAATCGTAGATGCAAACGCTCTATGATGCCCAATTACAGTCACTCAGCACCAGTGGAGATGAAGCTGAGATGAGTACTACTTTGAATTGCTCAAAGATGCATATACTCTGCTATGTAGCATGCGCTGTGCAAACAAATTGCAAGATCCGTATACATAATGGACTTGTGTGCAAATGTGAACCAGTTTAAGATGAAAGGGGATTAATTCAGCTGTTAGATCCATCTTTTAATGTAAATAGGTGACTACTAAGTATTTATTTATTAAATTCTTCCTTACCGTGTAGCTACAAAAACTGTTTTTCTTGTCATGCCTGTCCCTGAAATAACATCACCAGGGACAGGCAGGGTGGCGCAGATAGTCAGTACTTTGACGAAGATAAAAGTCTTTTCTGAACTACATGGAAAACATGACTCAAAACTCAGCCTCCTTCTCTGGATTGCAGATTCCACGTCCCCTTTGAATTCTTGCCAAAATCATCTCCTGCAGCCAGTGTTTAAAAGGTGACGGTGTTCGGCATGAGGTTATACGATGTGGTTCTGTTTAGCTGCAACAGTCATCTTTTTTTTCTAATGAGTAATGAGATTCTCGATCGCAACGCAGAGGTTACATGGGGTGGCTAGTTTTGAAAAGGATATATCACTCGTTTTTTTTTTTTTGTTTTTTTGGTCCTTTCAAACTCCATATGTTGAGCAGACATTGGGGCCAGCCAAGCTAGGCAGAGTTTTACCTACTGATATATAAAGCTTCATTAAAGGGCATCTGTCGTCTTGTATTTCCATTTTCCAAGTCATCAGTACCAAATAAAAATATCTAATTTTATTTTTAAAAAGACATTTTTTAGGAATGCCTTATTTTTTTATTTTTTACTTTAAATGATTTACTCTTCTAGCCTGTGCAGTGCTGGTCACAACTGGATGCTACTAATATTGCACAGAAATGGCTTTAGTATGAAATTCCTACAATCAAAATCTCGACGGTCAAAATACCGACAACTGACTGACGGTCAAAATACCGGCAACAACTGACTGACAATCAAAATACCGACAAAGTCAAAATACCGATAAGATCAAAATCACGACATTTAAAATACCAACAAGATCAAAATCTCGACATTTAAAATGTTGTCAGGTTAAAAAGTCGACACAAGTTTTTCATTGTTTTTTGGTGCGTATGTCTTCATAGGTCGACATGGACACCGTATAAGTGTACCGCTGCACTTCAGGCCTACTATTATATCCCCCTCCTAGGATGGCAAAGTATGAACAAGTTGTTTTCAATGAAAAACTTGTGTTGACTTTTGGACCTGTCGACATATTAAATGTTGATATTTTAAAATTGCCAGTATTTTGACCGTCGGTCAATGGTTGTCAGTATGTTGACCTTCGGGATTTTGATTGTAGGTAAATTAACTGCATCGCCACAGAAATATAGCATACTGCCCCCTGGCTTCGCACAGGAGATTCTCCTTACCTATCGTTCCACCACCTTAGGCCACTCTGGTTCCCATATGTTCTAGTGTCCGGCCTTTTGCTGGAGTCACTGCCTGGATCACTGTGGGCGCTGCTTGCCCAATACCACCCTGCCTGCTGGGGTCGGTGCCTTGTGTCCGGCTGCTGTTCGCCGATGCTCACTATTGCTGGCGTGCTGGCCTCTGTCTTTCTTGGCTAGCCAAATGCAGGTACCGTAGAGCAGCAACGTTCCGCACCCAGAGCGCTGTGCCTTGGGTGGTGCCACCACTTACACACACCTAGTTGCAGCCCTGGGTGAGGTTAACACATTAAATGATTGCAGAGCCGGCCCTAACCAATATAATGCCTTAGGCAAGATTTTGGCTCGTGCCCCCTTGCACAGACGCTAGTTCCGCCTCTAACCCTGTACCCCATTCCCAGCACCATCACCCCTCACCCATAGCAGTCCTCATTTTGGTGCTCCTACCCCTATATTTTAAATAGGAACAGTGTGCACATTCAGTGCGCAGGCCAAAATGGTGCATGTTCTTGCTGGGAAGGGGCATGAACACACAATAATACCCCAGTTGAAATTACGCCACACAGTACTGCAACTTTATTCACATTAAATCATACAAAAGTTTCTCTTATTCACGTTACATCACACAGTAGTACCATGTTACTCCTCAAAGTAGTGCCCCTTATTCACATTACACCACACCATATTGCCCTTTATTCACATTAGACCACACAGTAGTGCCCTTTCTATACGTTACGCCACAAAGTACTGTAGTACACCTTATACACATAATGCCGCACATTAGTAATGCATTTTGTATGCAGATAGAACCGCAGTCACACACAGAATATAGGCATGCTGCATATCATTTTAATCAGCAGAAGCTGCTTGTGCCCCTAGGCATTCCAAATGCCCTAGGCATTTGCCTAGTTTGCCTATGCCTGGGGCCAACTCTGCATGATTGCAAGATGCATGTAGGTTGGCACCAGTATAATATGTGTGGTGCTTTGAGGTACTTTGTCGGGTCACCCCCCCCCCCCCCCCCCACAATGTTGTGGATGAGTCAAAGGGAGGGCACACATTTAAAAGTACAAGGGAGGAGATGTAGGTGATAGCTGATAGGGGCAGGGCTGAATAATTCATGTCATTAGGCCCATCTATGGAAAGGGGGTGGTGCCAAATATACCCAATTATCATAGAATCATGTCATATTGGCCCGCCCCATCCCCACGGGCCTGTAGTTTACCATAGTATTCTCCCCATCCCGGAGGGCAGAGGGAGGAACACCGACACTTCCAGGAGCTCTGGGGGCTACATGAAGATTCCACAGTCACCCGGAGGTTCTGGGAAAGTCTGTAAGTATGACTGACAGTAAAAACAGCTACTTATTGATATGACCTATTCGTGTAGAATCTGGTTGGTTTAGGCACCAGCGTAACGTGAACTGTCCACACAGTGAGTTCTTACCAAGCTTGCAGGTTTATTGGTAACATTGGTGATAAAAGCAGTGGCCATACAAGCAGTATTACAAGCAATATACGTACAATGGTACTCGCTCTCACCTCTGAGGAGCTAAGTACTGCATAGCCGTGCAGCACCACGACACTCAAAGCAGTGGTGTTTGCAGGGTTGTGCATGAGCCCCGATGCCATTCCGCTGCATAAAAAGGAGAAGAAGACAACACAGGAGAACACGCCTCTCCAACACTACTTTCACAAGCGGGTGGATAAGGCTGGTGCTGCATATTGGCGGTCAACTGTGAATACAGGTGAAGATCCTGATTTATTTCAGAGCATGCAATGCGGCTTAATCTGTGGCTGATTTGCGTGCAGCTCTCAATCAGACCCCACAGTGAGTACTAGCACCACGGAGTACCCCATTTGCCCACTGTAAATATCCTTGAGTATATATGGATATAAGACTACGTGCAGTTTCAAATCTATTTTCCTCATAATTCTGCTCTCAAATTATTTCCCTGTGGTGCTTTAAAAACAACTGACTTTAATAACTGCTGCCCGTCACTGGTTAGTTCCGACTGAAGTGTTGACAGTCCACGAGAGCTGCAAAGAATATTCATTTTGATTGCCAGCTGATTTTTATGTTTGGTGATTAGAACCATATGTATCTTGGCAAGCCTTGGCGTGTTTTATCAGGGATGGGACTGCAGACCTTTACAATGTGCTGCCATCTGCTATCAGAACAGCTGACACAATAACCACAAATTATACGCAAATCAGTCCAAAAGCCATGAAATGTGCCCATATGGGAGAATCAGTCAATTCAATGGCTTGGCACAATATCTAACATGGCAATCTACACTGAGTCGTCCTTTTATGCAAGTTCAATATTCATGGCTGATCTGGCAATGGTAATATCACATCAAAGAGCAATCAGTAATGTGTTTCATACCGTCACATGAATATCTACAGTATGCTGGAGAGGGAGCATACATATGTCCTGATCGTAGGGAGATTACAGCAAATCATGACTCCATTACAAGTGAAATCATTGGATTCGGGCATGTACATGATTAACATCCATACTCAGATATTTCTTTACAGATTAAGGGCCTAATTGAGACCTGATCGATCCTCTGCGAACTTGCAGAGGTTTGCGATCGGATAGTCGCCGCCCAGACAGAGTGAATACCCGCCCGTGCAAGTCTGCGAACGCCATGCGAAAAGCTTTGCAAACGCCGGTCAGCTGCAATTCCATTCGTAACTTACCGTATTCACAATCTAATGTTTTTTTCCAGTCTGCGCGTAGCACAGGACTTAATCCTACACAATACATTGTTGCAGGGGACTCAAACACCAAACCTCATGTGCTGTAATCAAACACTAAACAACAAAGTGGTTCCCAAATTCGATCCTCAAGGCACCCTAACAGTCCAGGTTTTAAGGATATCCATGGCTTGGCACAGATGATTAAATCAAGCTGACTGAGGTACTTATTAAATCACCTGTGTCCAAGCATGGTTAGAAACATAGAAACAAAGAATTTGACGGTAGATAAGAACCACTTGGCCCATCTAGTCTGCCCCCTTTTTTTTATTTTTTTACCATATTTTTATCTCAAACCTTATTTGATCCTTATTTCTTTGTAAGGATATCCTTATGTCTATCGCATGCATGTTTAAATTGCTCTACTGTCTTATCCTTTACCACCTCTGATGGGAGGCTATTCCACTTGTCCACTACCCTTTCTGTGAAGCAATTTTTCCTCAAATTTCCCCTGAACTTCCCTTGGTTATCCTTAAAACTTGGAACATTATGGTGCCTTGAGGACCAAGTTTGATCTAGTGTGTGTTTGTGTGGGGTTGGGGGGTCTAACACGGTTGGGGGGGTCTAACACCAGCCTAATACCCTTGTGGATCCAAGCCAAGAAGTGCATAGAAGAGTGGCCGGGGGTGGGGGTGGGGGGATTTGGATTAGCCCAAATAGAGTAAAGAGGGAAAGGACAGGAAAGTAGCGATTGCAATAATTCCAACTCTGAGATGCAAACTCAAGGACCAGTTGCAATAGTTATACAAGACTCACTTCTTATTCTTCTAGGTCTATCTGCTGCCTTTGACACGGCTGACCACTCTCTTCTTATACAAACATTACAATCCCTAGGTCTTAAAGACACATTCCTTTCTTGGTTCCTATCCTACCTTTCTAATCACTACTTCAGTGTTCATTTCCCTGAATCTACCTCTTATTTGCTATGTCTCTCAGTTGGAGTACTGCAAAGCTCAGTCTTAGGTCCTCTGCTTTTCTCTATCTATACCTCATCTCTTGGTAAACTAATCAGCTCTTTCGGATTTCAGTACCATCTGTATGCAGATGATACTCAAATCTACCTATCCTTCCCAGATTTGTCACCATCTGTATTGGGCCGGGTCACTGAATGCCTTTTTGATATTTCATCTTGGATGACATCTCGCCACCTCAAACTTAATATTTCCAAAACAGAATTAATTATATTTCCACCGGCCAATAGTAGTTACCAACCTGATATCTCTATCACTGTTGAAAACTTGACAATCATCCCTACCCCACAAGCTTGCTGCCTAGGTGTCATCCTTGACTCTGATCTGTCCTTTGTTCCCCACATTCAATCTGTCTCAAAATCATGTTACATACATCTAAAAAACATATCCAAAATACGCCCTTATCTTACACAAGACACTGCAAAAACTCTAATCCATGCTCTCATTATCTCCCGCATTGATTATTGCAATAGTCGCCTAACTGGTCTTCCCAAAACGAGACTCTCACCACTACAATCCATTCTGAATGCAGCGGCGAGGCTTATCTTCCTCGCTAGACGTTCATCGGCTGCAGATCCACTCTGTCAGTCCCTCCATTGGTTACCTGTATTCTACCGTATTCAATATAAAATACTTTTACTCACACACAAGGCCATTAACCAAACTACACCAACGTACATCACTTCCCTCATCTCAAAATATCTCCCAACCCAACCTCTTCACTCTTCGCAAGACCTGCGTCTCTCATCCACAGTCATTACTCGCTCCCACTCATGATTGCAGGACTTTCTTCGGACTGCACCCACTCTGTGGAATGCCCTACCACGCACAATAAGACTTTCCTCTAGTCTCCAAACCTTCAAGCGTTCCCTGAAAACTCACCTCTTAAGGCAAGCCTATCAAATTCCAGAACCGCCCACATAACTTTCATAAACCTTCCTATCAAATTGCATCCACTCTGCACAGTCCACACATATCCTCACATGTCTTCTCATTCTTCACTTTCCCTTCCTCCCGACCCCGGTTCATCATTGCTGTGTGACCATATCATACAGTCCACCAAGAACCTTTGCAATCTTGTGGACGACTCTGCAATAGATAGCACCTCTCCTTGTGTATCCATGTCTATTTCCTTATAGATTGTAAGCCCAGTACTGCACAACCGGATGGATACTGGCCCAAAGCATTCACAATGGGTCACTCCAAGCATCCTCATGTGCCAGCTGTAGCAAACGAGCCAAGGGCTGCTGACCACTGCTATAGGATAACACAACACCATATAGATGTATAGTAGATGAATAGTAGGGATTAGCAAAGTTCTGGTGCAGAGGGCGCTTTAAGAGAGGAGGAGGCCTGTGTGCTGCCTCCTCCATACAGACCCCCTCCTCTCTGCAGGAGCGCTGTAAAGTCTGAGCACTAGAGGGCTCAGACTCTACTGTGCATGCGCAGATCTTCTGGAAAATGGCACGGCGGCCATTTCCCCAGTGATTTCTCTACTGCGCATACGCAGAACTCCGTGAAAATGCTAGCTTCACCATTTTCACTGGGTTTTAACAGTGCCGGTGACGTCGGCGCGGGACTCCGGAGGGGTGAATATTAAAATAATGGGTGCAGTGTGTGCGGTGTGGTCCCCCTCTGGACTCAGGCGCCCGTGTGCACCGCACACGCTGCACCCATTATAGAAACGCCAGTGTTCTGGTGATATTTCCCATAAATAGAACTGTGCGGTAGGGACATACATTTTTACAGAGTTTGTCATTCCACGCTGTGCGTGGGAATTGGCGAGCTGTGTAGATGATAGTCTATAAATAAAGCTAAGAAGACGACGGTCACTACATTCTGCTCTGTAGGTGTGGCAGGCGGTCTGATGCAGCGATGGTTGGTAATGCAGCCGCGATCACAGCCACTCTCTCAATGGCAGCTGCGGAAATATGCAAATGCTAATCTCAGCCTTCCCTTTGTGCTTCAATGCGCGATGGAGTGTACGAGCGCTGAGACGCCCACTCTCATGCTCTGGGGTCTGTGCAGTTGCGATGGAGATTGTAAACGCTCCAACATCGACACAACACTGGTGCACCATTGACATTTGGGGTAGCCTAGGGTCTACTCTATATACTCTCCTTTCATCCAACTGAACATGGCCTGTGAAGCAATGGATCTGCGATTGGGAATGCAGCAGCGTTCCCAGACCTACCTGTGACCAGTGGCAGCTCCAGAGGTGGAGCTGCAGCCAGGGCCGGCAACAGAATTTTTGGGGCCCGGTACACTGATATCTCTGCGGGCCCCCCTCCTTCCCCCCGTCCCAAACATCGTCTTGCCCCCTGACTCACACACATCCCTCCCTGCATGTGCCAATAAATGTATTGACAAATATTTGATACTATAATACCATAATTGTACAGAGACAGGAGCCATACAATTTGGGGGTCAATGGCATGATAGAAGTAAAATTAGAGTTGCCTCCGAACATTTTATGTGACCGTTTGATATGACCCTTACATGCCATCAAATTTGAACACATGATTTTGACAAATCCCTTCTTAGTGGGTGCCTACGTCACATTACAAAGCTACTGCTCAAATTTCAAGTTCCTAGTCCCCAAGGTTCTGGAGATTTTGTGATGAGTCAGTGAGTCATGGGCCCTACACACTCAGCGATCCGCTGCCGAGCTGCCTGACGGCCAAAACGGCGAACATGTGACCCGGCAGTGGGAGGGGGGTGAGGTGTCAGGGGGAGGGAAGTTTCTTCACTCCCCCCGTCAACCTGCTCCATAGCAGTGCATGCTAATATGGACGAGATTGTCCATATTGGCCTGCATGCATAAGCGACCCGGCACCAACGATGAACGAGCGCAGGGCCGCGCATTGTTAATCATTGGTGCCTACACACTGAATGATATGAACGAGTTCTCGTTCATTAATGAACGAGAACGTTCATATCGATCAGTGATATCAATATTGATTCACATGTAAAGGTACACAGTACATGAAATGTCATGAATAATACAATAAAATAAAGTATAAGACAAACAACTTATTGACACTCTAATTTTTGTACAGACCATGTTTTAAGGCTTTCCTTGCTTGCACAGTGCCAGATTAAGGTCCAAATGGGCCTGGAGCTGAAATTTCAAAAGGGCCTATTATGCGCTGCTGCTGGGGGTGTGACTAATGATGTGGGGGCATGACCAGTGGTGTGGGGGAGTGGTCTGCGTAAATGGGCGTGATGTGAACAAGATTAAGAAAAAGGTGCCTACCTATAAAGGTGAGAAGCCCGCCAGTGAAAAGGCATCCTCCCTGTGGCATCTGCTCCAGGAGAGTTCCGGGACCGCTTCCTGAGTTCCCGGCCGATGACGTCCCTCCCCCCAGTGTGCGTGTTGTCAAGACAACACTCCACGCCGGACTGGAGCATGCGGGGTCCATGCAGGGTGCTTTTTTCAAGGCTCTATGATGTTTGTTCTATAGCATAGAGCCTTGAAAAAAGCGCCCTGCGCGGGCGCTGAAGCGTTGGCAAGCTATGCCCTAATTGCATTTTTGTCAGACTAAAGCACTATTTTTTTACCAAGTCCACTGAGTGCCGCCTGGTTCTTATACATCGTGAGGAGGGAAGCGACAGACTCACTCCAGAGCAGACATCTTTTGTCTGCTTTGAGAAAGGTGCTTGAGTGGCACCGAAACATAAGCCACATGACTCAGATGTAATGCTACTGTCACAACTGAGGGCCTGAGCTGACGGGAGGCAGCCTCAGTTGTAGGGGCTGAGATGTAACGGAACCTGGGAGGTTGTATCAGACCCCAAGACATGTAAGTAACATGTAGAATAACTGCCCGAAGGCGTGACCACGACAACCAGGATAAAAGTCAATGATGTTTATTATGACAAACTCCGTAACACAGCAGCAGTAAAAGGAAACATAAAAGTCAACAGAGGATAAATACAATTCCTGGGTACTACAGGGTGGCAAGGGCCACAGGCACTGGTAGTGTGAGACAGTTCTTATAATCTTCTAGTTGGAAAGTCCTTACCAGGCCTGACTGTAGCAATGGAGAGAACCCAGGATCGTACCAGCTGATGTTCCAGGAAAGGCTGGGCTGCTGAAGGTAAAACGGCTGCTGTGGATACTGGCTGGAACCAGACTGTTGTTGGTACGGAGTGGATACTGGCTGGAACCAGTTAAATAATAAACGAACTTGAGAGCGATGAAATAATAATGAAGTTTGGAGTTTGAGAGCGGTGAAATAATAATACCGGTGGAGAGTGGTAAACTGCAGAAAAGGACACCGGCCCTTTAAGAGAAGCTATACACTGCTGGAAGCTGGGCTGGAAGCAGGTGATTGTTTGAGAGCGGTGAAATAATAATACCGGTGGAGAGTGGTAAACTGCAGAAAGGACACCGGCCCTTTAAGAGAAGCTGTACACTGCTGGAAGCTGGGCTGGAAGCAGGTGATTGTTGTAGCTGGAAACAGGTGAGTCCAGAATGGATCGGAGAGTCAGGCTACACCGCAGATGGAATGCTGGTGCGGGTCTCTATAGCAGAAGTCTGGAGACAGGAGCTGGAACCTGGAAGACAACCACAGGAGAGAGACAAACTGGAACTAGGTTAGACAACCAAAGCACTGACGCCTTCCTTGCTCAGGCACAGCATACTTATACCTGCAGCAAGGAAGGGGTTGGCTAGGCAATTATGCAAATCAACAATACAGACAGCAGATTGGTGGAAATAATCAGATGACAAAATCCAAGATGGCTGCGCCCATGCAGACACTTGGAGGGAAGTTTGGTTTGTAATCCATGTGAGAATTGAAACAGTAATGGCGACGCCGGCCACAGGAGACGCCAGACTGACAAGCGCACATTTAACCACGCGGGCACAGCGGAGGCCGCGGCTGATGAAATCACCACTCTGACATTCTGCATGTGGAAACTCAGGAACAGCGGGATCCGGTCCTGGAACGCTGAGCCAGCCTTAGGAGGCATCTGAAGGGTAAGCAATGGCGTCCAGATACCCGGATCGTGACAGCACCCCCCCCTTTAGGAGTGGCCCCAGGACACTTCTTAGGCTTTAAAGGAAACTTTGCGTGGAAATTTCGGACCAAGGCAGGAGCATGGACGTCTGAGGCATTGGTCCAAGAGCGTTCTTCAGGACCATAGCCCTTCCAGTCAATGAGGTATTGTAACTGACCGTAACGAAAACGTGAGTCCAAAATCTTGGCCACCTCGTACTCGACTCCCCGTTGAGTCTGAACTTTGGGAGCTGGAGGAAGTGCGGAATGAAACCGATTCAGGATCAGCGGTTTCAACAAAGAAACATGAAATGTCCTGGGTATTTTCAAGAAGGATGGTAACTGTAACCTGTAGGCAACAGGATTGATGACTTGTTCAATCTTGAAGGGTCCGATGTAGCGAGGTGCAAATTTCATGCTGGGAACTCTCAACCTCAAATTCTTCGTGGACAGCCACACACGATCACCCACCTTGAGAGCAGGAACCGCTCTACGCTTCCTATCGGCAAACTTCTTATACCTGAATGAGGCTTTAAGCAGGGCTGCGCGGACGTTCCTCCAGTTATTTGAAAACTGACGCAAGGTGACATCCACTGCTGGAACAGAAGTTGCGGGAAGCGGTTGGAATTCTGGGACTTTAGGGTGGAATCCATAATTAATGAAGAATGGTGTAGAAGAAGATGAGGAATGGTATTGATTGTTGTGGCTGAACTCGGCCCAAGGAAGGAGTTGAACCCAGTCATCTTGAGAGGAAGACACATATATACGGAGGAAGGCCTCCAAGTCCTGATTCACCCTCTCGGTTTGACCATTGGTCTGAGGATGGTAAGCCGTGGAAAACTTTAACTTGACTTGGAGGGCTTGACACAAACTTCGCCAAAATTTGGCTACAAATTGTACTCCACGATCCGAGATGATCTCTTCAGGAAGACCGTGAAGTCGGAAGATCTCTTGTATAAACACTTGAGCCAACTTGGAAGCTGACGGAAGACCGGTGAGAGGGATGAAATGTGCCATCTTGGTGAACCGGTCAACTACCACCCAGATGGTATTAAACTTGTTGCAGATAGGTAGATCGGAAACAAAGTCCATCGACAAATGGGTCCAAGGTCGACGGGGAACAGATAATGGAACCAGTTGCCCCGCAGGCGACTGACGGGAGACTTTGTGTTGGGCACACTTTGGGCAGGAGGCAATAAATTCCATAACGTCCTTCTTCAGAGTTGGCCACCAGTAGGACCTAGAAATAAATTCAAGGGTTTTCTGAATGCCTGTATGTCCAGCAAAACGGGAAGCATGGGCCCAATGCATGAGCTTCTTCCTTAGAACTGGCTTAACAAAACTTTTCCCTGGTGGAGGCGTAGAGTCCATCCCTACCGTGGAGAATGCCAACGGATTAATAATAGGATGCTTGTCTGCAGACTCGGACTCATTTTCTTGCTCCCATGAGCGGGAAAGGGCATCGGCCTTACGATTCTGAGAACCCGGACAGAACTGGAGTTTAAAGTCAAACCTAGAGAAGAAAAGTGCCCATCTGGCCTGACGAGGATTCAGACATTGTGCGCCTTTGAGATATAAAAGATTTTTGTGGTCGGTAAGTATGGTGATTGAGTGGGAAGCTCCCTCCAACAGGTATCTCCACTCCTCCAGAGCGAGCTTGATGGCTAGCAACTCCTGATCGCCAATGGCATAGTTGCGCTCAGCTGGGGAGAACTTCCGGGAGAAGAAACTGCAAGGATGTAGATGTCCATCTTTGGCCCTCTGGGATAACACTGCTCCTACTCCAACGGAGGAGGCATCTACCTCTAAGATAAAAGGAGAGTCGGTGTCGGGCTGTTTCAGAACTGGTGCAGAGATGAACCGTTGCTTCAGAAGGTGAAAGGCCTGTGTAGCTTCCTCGGACCACTTGGACGGATTAGCACCTTTCTTGGTTAATGCAGTGATAGGCGCCACGATGGTGGAAAAGTCTCGTATAAATTTTCTATAATAATTGGCGAACCCTAAGAACCTCTGGACCCCTTTGAGGCTTAAGGGTATAGGCCAATTCTGGATTGCTTGGAGTTTCTCAGGATCCATCTCTAGTCCGGAACCGGACACAATGTAACCTAGAAACGGAATGGTTTTAACTTCAAACACACACTTCTCCAATTTACAATAGAGGTGATTGACACGGAGACGGGAAAGAACCTCTTTTACCCAGAAACGATGATCTTCGAGATTATTAGCAAAGATGAGGATGTCGTCTAGATAAACCACGACATGGCGGTACAAGATGTCCCTGAAAATCTCATTCACGAAGTGCTGGAAGACTGCTGGAGCGTTGCTCAATCCGAAGGGCATGACGAGGTACTCATAATGTCCGTCACGGGTGTTAAAGGCGGTCTTCCACTCGTCACCCTCACGGATTCGGATGAGATTGTAGGCACCCCTCAAGTCCAGCTTTGTGAAAATAGTTGCACCACTAACTCTATCAAAGAGCTCGGTAATCAGGGGTAAAGGGTATCGGTTCTTGACGGTAATGTCGTTCAGACCTCTGTAGTCGATGCACGGACGCAGACCACCGTCTTTCTTCTTAACGAAGAAGAAGCCTGCGCCGGCTGGAGAAGAAGATGGTCGGATGAAACCCTTCGCCAGGTTCTCTTTGATGTACTCTTCCATGGAGTGTGTCTCAGGCAGAGACAACGGATAAGTTCGGCCTCGCGGTGGAACCTTCCCTGGAATGAGGTCGATTGGGCAGTCCCATTCTCTATGAGGAGGAAGGATATCAGCAGAGGCTTTACTGAACACGTCCGTGAAGTCTTGATATGGAGGAGGCGGAACATCAGATGACCTGGGGAAGGAAGAACAAACAGGAAGAACTTTGGCTAAACAAGTCTCAGCACAGGAGGGACCCCATGCCAGTATTTGCGTAGTCGTCCAGTCAATTGATGGGTTGTGGAGACGGAGCCATGGAAGGCCTAAAACCACTGGATGTGTGGCTCTTGGAATCACTAAAAAAGAAATATACTCAGAATGAAGAACTCCCACTCTCAGACGAACTGGAAGAGTCCTTAAGGAAATGACTGCGTCAAAAATCTTGCTGCCATCCACGGCAGTCAAAGAGATGGACGAGGACAGTCTCTCGGTGGGTAGGGACCACCGTTTAACATAAGCTTCGGTTATGAAATTCCCAGCTGCTCCGGAATCAAGGAGGGCAATGACGTTCCTGTAACGTTGAGCAATTTGGAGCGACACTGGGAGGTTACAGTCATGAGGAGATGGAGAGGAGATCATTACTCCTAGCCGGCCCTCTCCTTGGCGAGCTAGGATCTGGAGTTTCCCGGACGTTTGGGACAGGCATTGATAGTGTGCGACGGAGCTGCACAGTAGAGACAGAGAGACTCAGAGAGACGTCTTCGGCGCTCAGCGGGAGATAGACGGGAACGACTAATTTGCATAGGCTCATCCTTGGATGGAGATGGTTGACGAGGAGGAGGAGCAGAAGATTTAGGAGTAGATGATCTTCCTCGCTCGGTTGCTCTCTCTCTGAAACGTAGATCAACCTTCGTGCAAAGAGAAATTAGCTCACCCAACTTAGAGGGCAAGTCTCTGGTAGCTAACTCATCCTTGATGCGTTCTGATAAGCCATGCCAGAATGCAGCATCGAGGGCCTCGTCGTTCCATGCCAGTTCGGATGCCAGGATTTTAAACTGTATAAGATACTGTCCCACAGTACGTGTTCCCTGGCGTAAACGGAGAATCTCAGATGAAGCAGATGTTATCCGGCCTGGCTCGTCGAAGATGCGCCTGAATGTAGCTACAAAGTCAGTATAGGAGGATAGCAGGGGATCAGACTTCTCCCATAAAGGTGATGCCCAGTCAAGGGCTGAGCCACTGAGAAGGGAGATGATATAGGCAATTTTGGTACGGTCACTGAAGAAATTGCCAGGTAGAAGCTCAAAGTGGATTTCACATTGATTGAGAAATCCCCTGCAGAACCTTGGAGATCCATCAAATTTTGCTGGCGTTGGAAGATGAAGATGTGGACTGGAAATGGGTAAGGTGGGTGGGGTTACAGCTGGTGTTACTGTAGTGGACGCACCGGACGTGCCAGGTCCACGGAGGGTCGTTTGAATCCCATCCAGCCGTGTGGAGAGATCCTGGAGACAGCGGATGATGTGGCCCTGTGCAGCCTCCTGATGTTCAAGTCGGGCTGCCAGTTCTTGCATCGGCCTGGCCGCTTGATCCTGGTCTCCGGCTGGATTCATTAGGTCAGTGCTTACTGTCACAACTGAGGGCCTGAGCTGACGGGAGGCAGCCTCAGTTGTAGGGGCTGAGATGTAACGGAACCTGGGAGGTTGTATCAGACCCCTAGACATGTAAGTAACATGTAGAATAACTGCCCGAAGGCGTGACCACGACAACCAGGATAAAAGTCAATGATGTTTATTATGACAAACTCCGTAACACAGCAGCAGTAAAAGGAAACATAAAAGTCAACAGAGGATAAATACAATTCCTGGGTACTACAGGGTGGTAGTGTGAGACAGTTCTTATAATCTTCTAGTTGGAAAGTCCTTACCAGGCCTGACTGTAGCAATGGAGAGAACCCAGGATCGTACCAGCTGATGTTCCAGGAAAGGCTGGGCTGCTGAAGGTAAAACGGCTGCTGTGGATACTGGCTGGAACCAGACTGTTGTTGGTACGGAGTGGATACTGGCTGGAACCAGTTAAATAATAAACGAACTTGAGAGCGATGAAATAATAATGAAGTTTGGAGTTTGAGAGCGGTGAAATAATAATACCGGTGGAGAGTGGTAAACTGCAGAAAAGGACACCGGCCCTTTAAGAGAAGCTATACACTGCTGGAAGCTGGGCTGGAAGCAGGTGATTGTTTGAGAGCGGTGAAATAATAATACCGGTGGAGAGTGGTAAACTGCAGAAAGGACACCGGCCCTTTAAGAGAAGCTGTACACTGCTGGAAGCTGGGCTGGAAGCAGGTGATTGTTGTAGCTGGAAACAGGTGAGTCCAGAATGGATCGGAGAGTCAGGCTACACCGCAGATGGAATGCTGGTGCGGGTCTCTATAGCAGAAGTCTGGAGACAGGAGCTGGAACCTGGAAGACAACCACAGGAGAGAGACAAACTGGAACTAGGTTAGACAACCAAAGCACTGACGCCTTCCTTGCTCAGGCACAGCATACTTATACCTGCAGCAAGGAAGGGGTTGGCTAGGCAATTATGCAAATCAACAATACAGACAGCAGATTGGTGGAAATAATCAGATGACAAAATCCAAGATGGCTGCGCCCATGCAGACACTTGAAGGGAAGTTTGGTTTGTAATCCATGTGAGAATTGAAACAGTAATGGCGACGCCGGCCACAGGAGACAGGAGACGCCAGACTGACAAGCGCACATTTAACCACGCGGGCACAGCGGAGGCCGCGGCTGATGAAATCACCACTCTGACATTCTGCATGTGGAAACTCAGGAACAGCGGGATCCGGTCCTGGAACGCTGAGCCAGCCTTAGGAGGCATCTGAAGGGTAAGCAATGGCGTCCAGATACCCGGATCGTGACAGCACCCCCCCCTTTAGGAGTGGCCCCAGGACACTTCTTAGGCTTTAAAGGAAACTTTGCGTGGAAATTTCGGACCAAGGCAGGAGCATGGACGTCTGAGGCATTGGTCCAAGAGCGTTCTTCAGGACCATAGCCCTTCCAGTCAATGAGGTATTGTAACTGACCGTAACGGAAACGTGAGTCCAAAATCTTGGCCACCTCGTACTCGACTCCCCGTTGAGTCTGAACTTTGGGAGCTGGAGGAAGTGCGGAATGAAACCGATTCAGGATCAGCGGTTTCAACAAAGAAACATGAAATGTCCTGGGTATTTTCAAGAAGGATGGTAACTGTAACCTGTAGGCAACAGGATTGATGACTTGTTCAATCTTGAAGGGTCCGATGTAGCGAGGTGCAAATTTCATGCTGGGAACTCTCAACCTCAAATTCTTCGTGGACAGCCACACACGATCACCCACCTTGAGAGCAGGAACCGCTCTACGCTTCCTATCGGCAAACTTCTTATACCTGAATGAGGCTTTAAGCAGGGCTGCGCGGACGTTCCTCCAGTTATTTGAAAACTGACGCAAGGTGACATCCACTGCTGGAACAGAAGTTGCGGGAAGCGGTTGGAATTCTGGGACTTTAGGGTGGAATCCATAATTAATGAAGAATGGTGTAGAAGAAGATGAGGAATGGTATTGATTGTTGTGGCTGAACTCGGCCCAAGGAAGGAGTTGAACCCAGTCATCTTGAGAGGAAGACACATATATACGGAGGAAGGCCTCCAAGTCCTGATTCACCCTCTCGGTTTGACCATTGGTCTGAGGATGGTAAGCCGTGGAAAACTTTAACTTGACTTGGAGGGCTTGACACAAACTTCGCCAAAATTTGGCTACAAATTGTACTCCACGATCCGAGATGATCTCTTCAGGAAGACCGTGAATTCGGAAGATCTCTTGTATAAACACTTGAGCCAACTTGGAAGCTGACGGAAGACCGGTGAGAGGGATGAAATGTGCCATCTTGGTGAACCGGTCAACTACCACCCAGATGGTATTAAACTTGTTGCAGATAGGTAGATCGGAAACAAAGTCCATCGACAAATGGGTCCAAGGTCGACGGGGAACAGATAATGGAACCAGTTGCCCCGCAGGCGACTGGCGGGAGACTTTGTGTTGGGCACACTTTGGGCAGGAGGCAATAAATTCCATAACGTCCTTCTTCAGAGTTGGCCACCAGTAGGACCTAGAAATAAATTCAAGGGTTTTCTGAATGCCTGTATGTCCAGCAAAACGGGAAGCATGGGCCCAATGCATGAGCTTCTTCCTTAGAACTGGCTTAACAAAACTTTTCCCTGGTGGAGGCGTAGAGTCCATCCCTACCGTGGAGAATGCCAACGGATTAATAATAGGATGCTTGTCTGCAGACTCGGACTCATTTTCTTGCTCCCATGAGCGGGAAAGGGCATCGGCCTTACGATTCTGAGAACCCGGACAGAACTGGAGTTTAAAGTCAAACCTAGAGAAGAAAAGTGCCCATCTGGCCTGACGAGGATTCAGACATTGTGCGCCTTTGAGATATAAAAGATTTTTGTGGTCGGTAAGTATGGTGATTGAGTGGGAAGCTCCCTCCAACAGGTATCTCCACTCCTCCAGAGCGAGCTTGATGGCTAGCAACTCCTGATCGCCAATGGCATAGTTGCGCTCAGCTGGGGAGAACTTCCGGGAGAAGAAACTGCAAGGATGTAGATGTCCATCTTTGGCCCTCTGGGATAACACTGCTCCTACTCCAACGGAGGAGGCATCTACCTCTAAGATAAAAGGAGAGTCGGTGTCGGGCTGTTTCAGAACTGGTGCAGAGATGAACCGTTGCTTCAGAAGGTGAAAGGCCTGTGTAGCTTCCTCGGACCACTTGGACGGATTAGCACCTTTCTTGGTTAATGCAGTGATAGGCGCCACGATGGTGGAAAAGTCTCGTATAAATTTTCTATAATAATTGGCGAACCCTAAGAACCTCTGGACCCCTTTGAGGCTTAAGGGTATAGGCCAATTCTGGATTGCTTGGAGTTTCTTAGGATCCATCTCTAGTCCGGAACCGGACACAATGTAACCTAGAAACGGAATGGTTTTAACTTCAAACACACACTTCTCCAATTTACAATAGAGGTGATTGACACGGAGACGGGAAAGAACCTCTTTTACCCAGAAACGATGATCTTCGAGATTATTAGCAAAGATGAGGATGTCGTCTAGATAAACCACGACATGGCGGTACAAGATGTCCCTGAAAATCTCATTCACGAAGTGCTGGAAGACTGCTGGAGCGTTGCTCAATCCGAAGGGCATGACGAGGTACTCATAATGTCCGTCACGGGTGTTAAAGGCGGTCTTCCACTCGTCACCCTCACGGATTCGGATGAGATTGTAGGCACCCCTCAAGTCCAGCTTTGTGAAAATAGTTGCACCACTAACTCTATCAAAGAGCTCGGTAATCAGGGGTAAAGGGTATCGGTTCTTGACGGTAATGTCGTTCAGACCTCTGTAGTCGATGCACGGACGCAGACCACCGTCTTTCTTCTTAACGAAGAAGAAGCCTGCGCCGGCTGGAGAAGAAGATGGTCGGATGAAACCCTTCGCCAGGTTCTCTTTGATGTACTCTTCCATGGAGTGTGTCTCAGGCAGAGACAACGGATAAGTTCGGCCTCGCGGTGGAACCTTCCCTGGAATGAGGTCGATTGGGCAGTCCCATTCTCTATGAGGAGGAAGGATATCAGCAGAGGCTTTACTGAACACGTCCGTGAAGTCTTGATATGGAGGAGGCGGAACATCAGATGACCTGGGGAAGGAAGAACAAACAGGAAGAACTTTGGCTAAACAAGTCTCAGCACAGGAGGGACCCCATGCCAGTATTTGCGTAGTCGTCCAGTCAATTGATGGGTTGTGGAGACGGAGCCATGGAAGGCCTAAAACCACTGGATGTGTGGCTCTTGGAATCACTAAAAAAGAAATATACTCAGAATGAAGAACTCCCACTCTCAGACGAACTGGAAGAGTCCTTAAGGAAATGACTGCGTCAAAAATCTTGCTGCCATCCACGGCAGTCAAAGAGATGGACGAGGACAGTCTCTCGGTGGGTAGGGACCACCGTTTAACATAAGCTTCGGTTATGAAATTCCCAGCTGCTCCGGAATCAAGGAGGGCAATGACGTTCCTGTAACGTTGAGCAATTTGGAGCGACACTGGGAGGTTACAGTCATGAGGAGATGGAGAGGAGATCATTACTCCTAGCCGGCCCTCTCCTTGGCGAGCTAGGATCTGGAGTTTCCCGGACGTTTGGGACAGGCATTGATAGTGTGCGACGGAGCTGCACAGTAGAGACAGAGAGACGTCTTCGGCGCTCAGCGGGAGATAGACGGGAACGACTAATTTGCATAGGCTCATCCTTGGATGGAGATGGTTGACGAGGAGGAGGAGCAGAAGATTTAGGAGTAGATGATCTTCCTCGCTCGGTTGCTCTCTCTCTGAAACGTAGATCAACCTTCGTGCAAAGAGAAATTAGCTCACCCAACTTAGAGGGCAAGTCTCTGGTAGCTAACTCATCCTTGATGCGTTCTGATAAGCCATGCCAGAATGCAGCATCGAGGGCCTCGTCGTTCCATGCCAGTTCGGATGCCAGGATTTTAAACTGTATAAGATACTGTCCCACAGTACGTGTTCCCTGGCGTAAACGGAGAATCTCAGATGAAGCAGATGTTATCCGGCCTGGCTCGTCGAAGATGCGCCTGAATGTAGCTACAAAGTCAGTATAGGAGGATAGCAGGGGATCAGACTTCTCCCATAAAGGTGATGCCCAGTCAAGGGCTGAGCCACTGAGAAGGGAGATGATATAGGCAATTTTGGTACGGTCACTGAAGAAATTGCCAGGTAGAAGCTCAAAGTGGATTTCACATTGATTGAGAAATCCCCTGCAGAACCTTGGAGATCCATCAAATTTTGCTGGCGTTGGAAGATGAAGATGTGGACTGGAAATGGGTAAGGTGGGTGGGGTTACAGCTGGTGTTACTGTAGTGGACGCACCGGACGTGCCAGGTCCACGGAGGGTCGTTTGAATCCCATCCAGCCGTGTGGAGAGATCCTGGAGACAGCGGATGATGTGGCCCTGTGCAGCCTCCTGATGTTCAAGTCGGGCTGCCAGTTCTTGCATCGGCCTGGCCGCTTGATCCTGGTCTCCGGCTGGATTCATTAGGTCAGTGCTTACTGTCACAACTGAGGGCCTGAGCTGACGGGAGGCAGCCTCAGTTGTAGGGGCTGAGATGTAACGGAACCTGGGAGGTTGTATCAGACCCCTAGACATGTAAGTAACATGTAGAATAACTGCCCGAAGGCGTGACCACGACAACCAGGATAAAAGTCAATGATGTTTATTATGACAAACTCCGTAACACAGCAGCAGTAAAAGGAAACATAAAAGTCAACAGAGGATAAATACAATTCCTGGGTACTACAGGGTGGTAGTGTGAGACAGTTCTTATAATCTTCTAGTTGGAAAGTCCTTACCAGGCCTGACTGTAGCAATGGAGAGAACCCAGGATCGTACCAGCTGATGTTCCAGGAAAGGCTGGGCTGCTGAAGGTAAAACGGCTGCTGTGGATACTGGCTGGAACCAGACTGTTGTTGGTACGGAGTGGATACTGGCTGGAACCAGTTAAATAATAAACGAACTTGAGAGCGATGAAATAATAATGAAGTTTGGAGTTTGAGAGCGGTGAAATAATAATACCGGTGGAGAGTGGTAAACTGCAGAAAAGGACACCGGCCCTTTAAGAGAAGCTATACACTGCTGGAAGCTGGGCTGGAAGCAGGTGATTGTTTGAGAGCGGTGAAATAATAATACCGGTGGAGAGTGGTAAACTGCAGAAAGGACACCGGCCCTTTAAGAGAAGCTGTACACTGCTGGAAGCTGGGCTGGAAGCAGGTGATTGTTGTAGCTGGAAACAGGTGAGTCCAGAATGGATCGGAGAGTCAGGCTACACCGCAGATGGAATGCTGGTGCGGGTCTCTATAGCAGAAGTCTGGAGACAGGAGCTGGAACCTGGAAGACAACCACAGGAGAGAGACAAACTGGAACTAGGTTAGACAACCAAAGCACTGACGCCTTCCTTGCTCAGGCACAGCATACTTATACCTGCAGCAAGGAAGGGGTTGGCTAGGCAATTATGCAAATCAACAATACAGACAGCAGATTGGTGGAAATAATCAGATGACAAAATCCAAGATGGCTGCGCCCATGCAGACACTTGAAGGGAAGTTTGGTTTGTAATCCATGTGAGAATTGAAACAGTAATGGCGACGCCGGCCACAGGAGACAGGAGACGCCAGACTGACAAGCGCACATTTAACCACGCGGGCACAGCGGAGGCCGCGGCTGATGAAATCACCACTCTGACATTCTGCATGTGGAAACTCAGGAACAGCGGGATCCGGTCCTGGAACGCTGAGCCAGCCTTAGGAGGCATCTGAAGGGTAAGCAATGGCGTCCAGATACCCGGATCGTGACAGCACCCCCCCCTTTAGGAGTGGCCCCAGGACACTTCTTAGGCTTTAAAGGAAACTTTGCGTGGAAATTTCGGACCAAGGCAGGAGCATGGACGTCTGAGGCATTGGTCCAAGAGCGTTCTTCAGGACCATAGCCCTTCCAGTCAATGAGGTATTGTAACTGACCGTAACGGAAACGTGAGTCCAAAATCTTGGCCACCTCGTACTCGACTCCCCGTTGAGTCTGAACTTTGGGAGCTGGAGGAAGTGCGGAATGAAACCGATTCAGGATCAGCGGTTTCAACAAAGAAACATGAAATGTCCTGGGTATTTTCAAGAAGGATGGTAACTGTAACCTGTAGGCAACAGGATTGATGACTTGTTCAATCTTGAAGGGTCCGATGTAGCGAGGTGCAAATTTCATGCTGGGAACTCTCAACCTCAAATTCTTCGTGGACAGCCACACACGATCACCCACCTTGAGAGCAGGAACCGCTCTACGCTTCCTATCGGCAAACTTCTTATACCTGAATGAGGCTTTAAGCAGGGCTGCGCGGACGTTCCTCCAGTTATTTGAAAACTGACGCAAGGTGACATCCACTGCTGGAACAGAAGTTGCGGGAAGCGGTTGGAATTCTGGGACTTTAGGGTGGAATCCATAATTAATGAAGAATGGTGTAGAAGAAGATGAGGAATGGTATTGATTGTTGTGGCTGAACTCGGCCCAAGGAAGGAGTTGAACCCAGTCATCTTGAGAGGAAGACACATATATACGGAGGAAGGCCTCCAAGTCCTGATTCACCCTCTCGGTTTGACCATTGGTCTGAGGATGGTAAGCCGTGGAAAACTTTAACTTGACTTGGAGGGCTTGACACAAACTTCGCCAAAATTTGGCTACAAATTGTACTCCACGATCCGAGATGATCTCTTCAGGAAGACCGTGAATTCGGAAGATCTCTTGTATAAACACTTGAGCCAACTTGGAAGCTGACGGAAGACCGGTGAGAGGGATGAAATGTGCCATCTTGGTGAACCGGTCAACTACCACCCAGATGGTATTAAACTTGTTGCAGATAGGTAGATCGGAAACAAAGTCCATCGACAAATGGGTCCAAGGTCGACGGGGAACAGATAATGAAACCAGTTGCCCCGCAGGCGACTGGCGGGAGACTTTGTGTTGGGCACACTTTGGGCAGGAGGCAATAAATTCCATAACGTCCTTCTTCAGAGTTGGCCACCAGTAGGACCTAGAAATAAATTCAAGGGTTTTCTGAATGCCTGTATGTCCAGCAAAACGGGAAGCATGGGCCCAATGCATGAGCTTCTTCCTTAGAACTGGCTTAACAAAACTTTTCCCTGGTGGAGGCGTAGAGTCCATCCCTACCGTGGAGAATGCCAACGGATTAATAATAGGATGCTTGTCTGCAGACTCGGACTCATTTTCTTGCTCCCATGAGCGGGAAAGGGCATCGGCCTTACGATTCTGAGAACCCGGACAGAACTGGAGTTTAAAGTCAAACCTAGAGAAGAAAAGTGCCCATCTGGCCTGACGAGGATTCAGACATTGTGCGCCTTTGAGATATAAAAGATTTTTGTGGTCGGTAAGTATGGTGATTGAGTGGGAAGCTCCCTCCAACAGGTATCTCCACTCCTCCAGAGCGAGCTTGATGGCTAGCAACTCCTGATCGCCAATGGCATAGTTGCGCTCAGCTGGGGAGAACTTCCGGGAGAAGAAACTGCAAGGATGTAGATGTCCATCTTTGGCCCTCTGGGATAACACTGCTCCTACTCCAACGGAGGAGGCATCTACCTCTAAGATAAAAGGAGAGTCGGTGTCGGGCTGTTTCAGAACTGGTGCAGAGATGAACCGTTGCTTCAGAAGGTGAAAGGCCTGTGTAGCTTCCTCGGACCACTTGGACGGATTAGCACCTTTCTTGGTTAATGCAGTGATAGGCGCCACGATGGTGGAAAAGTCTCGTATACATTTTCTATAATAATTGGCGAACCCTAAGAACCTCTGGACCCCTTTGAGGCTTAAGGGTATAGGCCAATTCTGGATTGCTTGGAGTTTCTCAGGATCCATCTCTAGTCCGGAACCGGACACAATGTAACCTAGAAACGGAATGGTTTTAACTTCAAACACACACTTCTCCAATTTACAATAGAGGTGATTGACACGGAGACGGGAAAGAACCTCTTTTACCCAGAAACGATGATCTTCGAGATTATTAGCAAAGATGAGGATGTCGTCTAGATAAACCACGACATGGCGGTACAAGATGTCCCTGAAAATCTCATTCACGAAGTGCTGGAAGACTGCTGGAGCGTTGCTCAATCCGAAGGGCATGACGAGGTACTCATAATGTCCGTCACGGGTGTTAAAGGCGGTCTTCCACTCGTCACCCTCACGGATTCGGATGAGATTGTAGGCACCCCTCAAGTCCAGCTTTGTGAAAATAGTTGCACCACTAACTCTATCAAAGAGCTCGGTAATCAGGGGTAAAGGGTATCGGTTCTTGACGGTAATGTCGTTCAGACCTCTGTAGTCGATGCACGGACGCAGACCACCGTCTTTCTTCTTAACGAAGAAGAAGCCTGCGCCGGCTGGAGAAGAAGATGGTCGGATGAAACCCTTCGCCAGGTTCTCTTTGATGTACTCTTCCATGGAGTGTGTCTCAGGCAGAGACAACGGATAAGTTCGGCCTCGCGGTGGAACCTTCCCTGGAATGAGGTCGATTGGGCAGTCCCATTCTCTATGAGGAGGAAGGATATCAGCAGAGGCTTTACTGAACACGTCCGTGAAGTCTTGATATGGAGGAGGCGGAACATCAGATGACCTGGGGAAGGAAGAACAAACAGGAAGAACTTTGGCTAAACAAGTCTCAGCACAGGAGGGACCCCATGCCAGTATTTGCGTAGTCGTCCAGTCAATTGATGGGTTGTGGAGACGGAGCCATGGAAGGCCTAAAACCACTGGATGTGTGGCTCTTGGAATCACTAAAAAAGAAATATACTCAGAATGAAGAACTCCCACTCTCAGACGAACTGGAAGAGTCCTTAAGGAAATGACTGCGTCAAAAATCTTGCTGCCATCCACGGCAGTCAAAGAGATGGACGAGGACAGTCTCTCGGTGGGTAGGGACCACCGTTTAACATAAGCTTCGGTTATGAAATTCCCAGCTGCTCCGGAATCAAGGAGGGCAATGACGTTCCTGTAACGTTGAGCAATTTGGAGCGACACTGGGAGGTTACAGTCATGAGGAGATGGAGAGGAGATCATTACTCCTAGCCGGCCCTCTCCTTGGCGAGCTAGGATCTGGAGTTTCCCGGACGTTTGGGACAGGCATTGATAGTGTGCGACGGAGCTGCACAGTAGAGACAGAGAGACGTCTTCGGCGCTCAGCGGGAGATAGACGGGAACGACTAATTTGCATAGGCTCATCCTTGGATGGAGATGGTTGACGAGGAGGAGGAGCAGAAGATTTAGGAGTAGATGATCTTCCTCGCTCGGTTGCTCTCTCTCTGAAACGTAGATCAACCTTCGTGCAAAGAGAAATTAGCTCACCCAACTTAGAGGGCAAGTCTCTGGTAGCTAACTCATCCTTGATGCGTTCTGATAAGCCATGCCAGAATGCAGCATCGAGGGCCTCGTCGTTCCATGCCAGTTCGGATGCCAGGATTTTAAACTGTATAAGATACTGTCCCACAGTACGTGTTCCCTGGCGTAAACGGAGAATCTCAGATGAAGCAGATGTTATCCGGCCTGGCTCGTCGAAGATGCGCCTGAATGTAGCTACAAAGTCAGTATAGGAGGATAGCAGGGGATCAGACTTCTCCCATAAAGGTGATGCCCACTCAAGGGCTGAGCCACTGAGAAGGGAGATGATATAGGCAATTTTGGTACGGTCACTGAAGAAATTGCCAGGTAGAAGCTCAAAGTGGATTTCACATTGATTGAGAAATCCCCTGCAGAACCTTGGAGATCCATCAAATTTTGCTGGCGTTGGAAGATGAAGATGTGGACTGGAAATGGGTAAGGTGGGTGGGGTTACAGCTGGTGTTACTGTAGTGGACGCACCGGACGTGCCAGGTCCACGGAGGGTCGTTTGAATCCCATCCAGCCGTGTGGAGAGATCCTGGAGACAGCGGATGATGTGGCCCTGTGCAGCCTCCTGATGTTCAAGTCGGGCTGCCAGTTCTTGCATCGGCCTGGCCGCTTGATCCTGGTCTCCGGCTGGATTCATTAGGTCAGTGCTTACTGTCACAACTGAGGGCCTGAGCTGACGGGAGGCAGCCTCAGTTGTAGGGGCTGAGATGTAACGGAACCTGGGAGGTTGTATCAGACCCCTAGACATGTAAGTAACATGTAGAATAACTGCCCGAAGGCGTGACCACGACAACCAGGATAAAAGTCAATGATGTTTATTATGACAAACTCCGTAACACAGCAGCAGTAAAAGGAAACATAAAAGTCAACAGAGGATAAATACAATTCCTGGGTACTACAGGGTGGTAGTGTGAGACAGTTCTTATAATCTTCTAGTTGGAAAGTCCTTACCAGGCCTGACTGTAGCAATGGAGAGAACCCAGGATCGTACCAGCTGATGTTCCAGGAAAGGCTGGGCTGCTGAAGGTAAAACGGCTGCTGTGGATACTGGCTGGAACCAGACTGTTGTTGGTACGGAGTGGATACTGGCTGGAACCAGTTAAATAATAAACGAACTTGAGAGCGATGAAATAATAATGAAGTTTGGAGTTTGAGAGCGGTGAAATAATAATACCGGTGGAGAGTGGTAAACTGCAGAAAAGGACACCGGCCCTTTAAGAGAAGCTATACACTGCTGGAAGCTGGGCTGGAAGCAGGTGATTGTTTGAGAGCGGTGAAATAATAATACCGGTGGAGAGTGGTAAACTGCAGAAAGGACACCGGCCCTTTAAGAGAAGCTGTACACTGCTGGAAGCTGGGCTGGAAGCAGGTGATTGTTGTAGCTGGAAACAGGTGAGTCCAGAATGGATCGGAGAGTCAGGCTACACCGCAGATGGAATGCTGGTGCGGGTCTCTATAGCAGAAGTCTGGAGACAGGAGCTGGAACCTGGAAGACAACCACAGGAGAGAGACAAACTGGAACTAGGTTAGACAACCAAAGCACTGACGCCTTCCTTGCTCAGGCACAGCATACTTATACCTGCAGCAAGGAAGGGGTTGGCTAGGCAATTATGCAAATCAACAATACAGACAGTAGATTGGTGGAAATAATCAGATGACAAAATCCAAGATGGCTGCGCCCATGCAGACACTTGGAGGGAAGTTTGGTTTGTAATCCATGTGAGAATTGAAACAGTAATGGCGACGCCGGCCACAGGAGACAGGAGACGCCAGACTGGCAAGCGCACATTTAACCACGCGGGCACAGCGGAGGCCGCGGCTGATGAAATCACCACTCTGACATTCTGCATGTGGAAACTCAGGAACAGCGGGATCCGGTCCTGGAACGCTGAGCCAGCCTTAGGAGGCATCTGAAGGGTAAGCAATGGCGTCCAGATACCCGGATCGTGACAGCTACTTTTTCACTAAGAGTGCCGCAGTTTTCAACACATTACACATTAACTGATCACTGATGGCACCCTGCGTATAAGGATTCCAGCAAATATCTGCTCCGGTGCCCTCAGTATGAATGGTATACACAAACACTGTTCCCCCGTTGCTAGGGGAATCAAACAGCGGCACTCCAGAGGCTTAATGAAAAAAAGTTAAAAATGTACTTAAATCATTTGCAAAAAATGCACCACCGACGTTTCAGGGATAACACGCCCCTTCTTTAAGGTGACATACCTCAAGACTATATTGAGAAGCTTACCTTAAGTAGGCAGGAATTCCCGCCACCAGTGCACGGTGAGTTGAGCGCCGCGTCTCCGTCCGCCGGCTATCACGTGATCACCTCCACGCCGTCCGTTGCCTAGCGACGGGGTACAGCCGGGGACGGTCTGACTACTCCGTCTCCCATAGAGTGCTTGAAACCCAGAAAGTGTGTATTAGGCCAGTGTTGAGACTCCCACTGTGGTATAAAAAGTAAATACACACTTTCTGGGTTTCAAGCACTCTATGGGAGATTAGTCAGACCGCGGCGTCCCCGGCTGTACCCTGTAGCTAGGCAACGGATGGTGCGGGGGTGATCATGTCATAGCCGGCGGACGGAGACGCGGCGCTTGACTCACCGTGCACTGGTGCCGGTAATTCCTGCCTACTTAAGGTAAGCTTCTCACTATAATCTTGTTGTGTGTCACCTTGAAGAAGGGGCGTGTGAGCCCTGAAACGTCGGTGGAGCATTTTTTGCAAATTATTTAAATACAGTTTTTAATTTTTTCATCAAAACTCTGGCGTGCCGCTGTTTGTTTCCCCTAGCAACGGGGGAACAGTGTGTGTGTGTGTGTGTGTGTGTGTGTATATATATATATATATATATATACACACACACACACACACCACCACATATAGTACACTCACAAGTGCACACTACACACAAAGTACACCCACCCACCACCCCCACATGTACAAACACACAGTACACACTATACACACACACAGTACACCCCCACAAAGTACACACACATATATATATATATATATATATATATATACACACACATATAGTATACACACATTCAGCACACATACAGTACACACACATACTGTATACATACAGTACACACACATACAGTATACACATACTGTACAGTACACACACCACACATACAGTATGTACACACACACACATACAGTATACACACACCACACATACAGTATACACACACAGTACACACACACATACAGTATACACACACCACACCATACATACAGTACACACACACACTATTGATTCCACTAAACAAGAAGCCATTAAACTTACCAGGCTTCCTGCAGCAGCTCCCCGTACTGCCTGTGGGCGGAGCTTGGGCCTGTGAGTGACAGACTCGGGCCCTGAGTGAAGGAGAGACTGGAGGGGAGGGGCTGCTACCACACTGCCTGCACGGATCTCAGGTGAGTGCTGGAGCCGGGGAAGGAGATGCACGGGAGAGAGGATGGCCGCTGGCAGTCTGTGACAGGAAAGAGATTTTTCCTGTCACTGCTGTCACTCCTGTGGGCCTATTTTCAATGGGGGGCCTGGAGCTGCAGCTACATCCGCCCCATTGTTAATCCGGCCATGTGCTTGCACACGGGTGACTTAATTAGTACCTCAGTCAATTTGATCTAACCATGTGGACTCAAACATGGATAACCTTAAAACCTGGACTGTAAAGGCAGAGTTTGGGGAAATCTGCCATACACAAAACTGGGTATCAGAGCATAAAAACCTAACACCAAACTGGGTATAAGAGCATAGAAAGTGTACACCACCACCCCTGGCATCGGGGCATTGCATAGCGTACACAATGGTAGACTAAAGCAAAAGTACAGTACATACAGTAGTCTAAGTACCGAACATTAATATGAAACCACAAACCGGGTAGGAAAATGACTCATAACAGGTGCAAAGGTAGGGCATTGCAAATTGCAGAATCACAAGCCATCAGACATTCACTTACACCTTGGGGCAGATTCAGTTAGACCCAGGACTTGCTACTGCACATCTTCAACTCCCGAGTTTAATGCCTTGAAATATTCCATTACTTGCCAATTTCCATGCATGGTAAATCCGTGGTTAACCAATAGCTCCTGGGTTAAGTGCGTGGAGCTAGGCTACAAGTCTTCAAATAGGTAATGATTGCTTGCAATTCTATATCTGTGGTTTTGGAATGATATATTCAAAAAGTACATATGGCTGTATTGTTCAGCTGTACACAAAGAAACCTAGAATTTGACAGAGAAGAACCACTTTGTGCATCTAATCTGCCCTAAACACATTTACACGTAGGGTGTCATTCCGAGTTGATCGCTCACTAGCCAGAATGCCGACAGGGGGCCCAGGCATATTCCCATTCGAGGGGATCCCGGTGGTCAGCATACCGACACCGGGATCCCCACGAGTGGGAATATGCCTGGGCCCCCTGCCGGCATTCTGTCGGCCAGGATCCTGGTGTCGGTATGCTGACCACCAGGATCCCGGTGGCCGGGATCATAACTACGTCCGGATCCCAATCCCGCCTGCCCAA